>NW_028274822.1:1675000-1792500 GCF_037043125.1 Eumetopias jubatus
TGGGTGACATACGGAAGCGCTGAATCACTCTATTATACACCTGAAATTAATATAACACTGTATGTTAACCATACTGGAATTCACGTGAAAACTTAAAAAGTAAAAGTAAGTAAATAAAAATAATGACAAGTTCCATGTGACCATATTTTCTTGCTGTTATGTTTCTGAATGTGAGCTAATGGCATAAAGACACAGCACAGCTCAGGATGAACATTTACACATAAAAATGCCTCTATTTTTCTTTTTCTTTTTTTTAAAATTTTTTTATTGTTATGTTAATCACCATATATCACATCATTTGTTTTTGATGTCGTGTTCCATGATTCATTGTTTGTGCATAACACCCAGTGCTCCACGCAGAACGTGCCCTCTTTAATACCCATCACCAGGCTACCCATCCCCCTACCCAAAATGCCTCTATTTTTCACTGACAAGGAAGGCACTGTATTAATTTTTGCATAAGACAAGGACCTGTGGTACTTTTCTTTTTCATCTTTAAGTGACGTGTAGCATGTTCTGTGTGTGAATAAGGCTAATGTCCATGTCTGAGATGATAAGACTAGAGAGGACAGCCCAGACACTGAGTGGAAGTCCCACGTCTCCGGCATCCTGGAAGGTTCCTTTGCTGGGTAGGGTCCTGGGAGGAAAGTAAGAGCATCATTTCTTGTCAAATGAAGCAAAAGGGAATTTGGAGAGGAGTGCCTGGGTGGCTCAGCGGGTTAAGCATCGGACTCTCGGTTTCAGCTCAGGTCATGATCTAGTGGTCATGGGATCGAGCCCCGAGCTGGGCTCTGCGCTCAGTGCGGAGCCTGCTTGTCCTTCTAGTCTCCCTCTGCCCTTCCCCCACCCCCCACTCGCAGGCTCTCTCTCACTTAAATAAATAAAATATTTAAAAAGAAAAAAGCAAATTTGGGGAGTTATTAGACCATGTGGACTATCTAGTAGGATGGAAATCCAACTTGGAAAGATCTGGAGGGCTGGTCAGAGAACAAGAAACACAGAAAATGTCTTAGAGCAAGACCGTCCTGTCTGCATGCTGCCCAACTCCTCCTGGAGTCGTTTTCCCAGGACTTGAGCGGCCAGCCTGTCTGTCTCAACTCACAGTCCCTCTTTCTGTACATACTGGGTGGAAAAGGGTTTCAGCACATGCTTGCTTAAAAGTTGGAAGCAGACATGTGAACTTACCCTTCAACAAGATCTACACACAAAGAAGAAGGGGAAATGTCCTCCAAGAGAAGCTGAATGCCCCAAGGACATTGAGTAGGGCTGGGAATCCCGAAATGGCCCTTTTTGGCTTGTGTGCGGCTGCCCACCGCTCCTGTCTGTGTTTTGGCAGCTGCATGAGCAGTGACCGGTTCAGGAACAAGCACTCCAGAGTGGCTTAGCTGTGCAGGCCAGGGGTGTGGAGCAGAGTCCAAAGGTCACAGTGGCCACACCTTGGGCAAGTCACTCACTCCAGGTTTGTGGACATCAGTGTGCCGATCTGTAAAGGAGAAATAATGTCCTCTTTTACCTTTGGTTGGCTTTCAAAGGAGTTTGTGAATTTAAGAAAAAAATGATATGACATGATTTTTAAAATGTAAAAAGCACCACATATATTAGCTGTTATGATTAGTATGAGTATTATGTATAAGTGAAGAAAAAAGAAAGTATAAAATTATTTCTTTGACCTCTAGTCTTATATTCTAGAATTTTCAAATAGTTAACTCTTAATCAGAAATATAGAAGTAAAACATTTTTTATGTTGAACAGGGAGTTACAGACATGGTGATATTGCTTGGGAAAATCTTGGTATTCATGACATTTAAAAAGCAAATGATACATCTCTAAGCATATTCTGTAAATGCTCATCACATGTCTTATGAGCTCTTTGTAATTTATTCCAAGTGATTCATGAGAGTACATTTCCAAATCAAAAAGAAGATGCAGAATTTGATTCATATTTTTCATGGTAAGGGACAATTTGTGGCTAATGATGTGAAAAACAAATCAGGGCTGAGCTCTCGTGAACCTCCTAAGAATATTAGCAAGAACTTTGTAGTTTGGACAACAAACTGAGCAGAGCCAAAAGCCCTAAAATCATTTGTCTGTTTAAACTAAACCTTCAAATTATGAAATTGGAATTCTAATGCTATATTCCCTGGCGAACAATCTTTTTTTTTCATTGCAAGCTGCCTTTTTTTGAAAAAGAAAGGTACTATCATTTCCATTATAATTCCACAGCAATTTTTTCTTTTGCTTAGCTTCCCAAATTATTAGTTTAATAAAGGGAAATGTTAGTGTGATTTTAATTCCCTGAATAACATTGTGGATGATAAAAGAAAATAATACAATTGCTTACTTGGTTGTTTATAACAAGGTTACACATTTTTCCCCACCGGTATAGTAATGTTATGTTTGTTATCATAGATTCATTTACTTTAAAAAAGCAAAGGTTGCACAAACCTTAGAATTTTGTAAAAACATTGGAGTTGAATCAATCAATATAAATATCGAAATATTAATTTTTAACATGTAATTGACACATTATCTAAATACCCACACAATTTAATTTCACTCTGTTCTCTAGAAGAAATCATGCCCACCAGTTTTCAGACCCCAAGATGATAGATGTAGGGCACCACAGAATTATTTAGGCAAGAACTGTGAAGAGTTTGAAATTTCACCTTACATACAAGCTAACAAGTTTCCCTGCTACAGTTTCACAGATGCTGGCAGAAGACATGAGACTCCTGGGTCAGAGATGAAGGACAGTTTATTACTCATGGTAAAAGCATTCCTCAGAGTGTCAGCAAGAGCATCCTTCTCTGAGGCCTGATTTCTACTGGGCAACGTGAAGAGATTAGCACTGAGATAGGGAGGATCCTTCCTCAGAAAATCTGTCTGTTCTGGGTGCTGGATATGTTGAGATGTCACCATGGCAGGAGATGGGCATTCTTTGTCAAACTATGGATAACAGGTCTTCCAAGTCATGGGGCAATGGGAATTAATGGTAATGGTAGACCATCAGTCTTCTCTGTGCTTAGTTGGCCTGTGGATAGAAAGCATTGATCATCCTTTTACCTGAAGCCTCCATCCCAGAGTTTTGACAAAATTCAAGGAAGGAGAAGAGGGTCAAAATTATATAGTGAGTCCGGTGCAAAGAAAGCATGAGTTTGATGAAATCAGTGTGGGAAATTAAGAAACAAACAAACAAACAAACAAACAAACAAAAAAATGAACATCTAGCAACAATATTCCTGGGCATCTCCCATGAGTCTGGCACATTGTCAAGACTTGAGACTGAAATGATGAGCAAAAGCAGACACAGTTCCTCCTAATCTAGCGATGACTGTATTTTGTATTTCAAGAATACATTTCTGGCAATGAAGCCAAATATGTGGTGCCTGAGAAAATCCTCTCACCAGTTCACAGCGATGGGAACAATTTGCTTCACACAGAGTATCTTTTTATTGAAAGGCTGCGTCGTGGTGAAACAATCTTGAAATCATTTTAAGCAACAATTAGGGATTCAAAACTGATTTGAATTCAATCACATGTAGTGTTACCAATGCGAATAACACAAATGGGGTGAAAATCAGATGAACAGAGAGTGTCCACCCCTTTTTCATTGCTAAAAGAGCAATGAAAACTATAAACCATTTCATACTGACTTCGCCTGGAAGCAGACGAGTCTCTTCTGACACTGTGTAAGTTCCTCCTGCTTGTAGACTATTCAAAATCTGAGAATATGTGCATATTGGAGTCAAGGAAATATATTACAAACATCTTCATAACAATTTCTTGAACTAAATTTATGGCCGTTTTCATCTAAACATAGAAATTTGGGTCTCTCATTCCTCATTTGCTTGTGTTTTTGGAGAGAACCCTGATTATTTTCTGAGGAAATCTTATCCTCTTTGTGCTGATATGCAGTAGAATCTTGTTTATCAATGGTGAAAAAAGTTATTTTGGGGGCGCCTGGGTGGCTCAGTTGGTTAAGCGACTGCCTTCGGCTCAGGGTCATGATCCTGGAGTCCCGGGATCGAGTCCCACATCGGGCTCCCTGCTCAGCGGGGAGTCTGCTTCTCCCTCTGACCCTCTTCCCTCTCGTGCTCTCTATCTCTCATTCTCTCTCTCTCTCTCTCAAATAAATACATAAATAAAAATCTTTAAAAAAAAGTTATTTTGGTATATTTCCTGAAGGATGTACTCAAATTTCTTCTTAAAATAATCCAGAATGACAGAGAGTCACTTACCTAGACTGCATTAATTTGGCATCTTATAAAATAGCTTTCCTTCACTCAATTTCTCTTATTTTATTGTTGTTGGAAAATGGTTTCCTGCATTGGGAGATGTTTTAGAAATCAGCTGTAACAAATACATGACCTTATTCACTAAGGAGTGTTGGGAAGGATGTGTGCACGTGATGTGATGCATAAGACACCTCTCGTCTTAGTGTTTGCCCTTCCCCTGAGCAACTGATGTGTCGTCATTGTTTAGATAGCGGGAATCTTTCATCTGTTCTGTTTTGTTGCTTACTTTGGATGCTGGGGCATTCAAAGTGAAATTTATGATTCCCCGTGAAAAGTGTTGTGAATCTGAGGGCATTTGGTGTGGGTACCGATCTTCCCTGTGGCTCCTTTCACTGTTCGACATTTACTTCCTCTTCACTTCAATGTCTAGCTCATTTTCACATTCTTGGAACTTTCACACTTTTATATGCTACCTAAAATCCTCTGATGAATAAGAAAAGCATAGAGAAACAAAATATACCCGGATGGATCACTAGTTATGAAGATACCCGTTCCCTCTTTGTTGAAATTATTTTTATGGTGTATCCTCATTTAAATGCCCAGGTGCTTTGAAAACATTAGGCTGTAGAGCATGAGGTCATCTTTTTACGTGATCTTAAGAGAGAACTAAGAAGAAGTCTGGCTAAGAGATCACGGTATCCTATAAATTCAACATGAATGATGACTCAGCAGTTGGGATCAAAAAAAGATGAAAGAAATGCAGCATGAAGCAAACTGAGCCTCAAAATAATACCCAGAATGGATTTATTGGAATAAAAAAGAAATTGGATCTAAGCTCCTTGAATGGGGACACCTGTTGTGATGTGAGCGCCCCTACTGAGTGGGAGCGGAGTGGTAATGTGGTTATTTAACATTTGAACCCTGAGCACTTACTGCAGAGAAGGACCAAGTGCAGAGTAGGGGATAGTCAGGGGCTTTAGGAGCCGCCAGCAAAGGAGAGATTAGGCACTGGTCTAGAGCACTCTTTGTTTACTAAATCAGGAGAGAAAACACCATCACCCCTTTTCAAGATGTTGTATCTTATAATTTAAAAATAAATTTAAATGTTTCATTTCTATATTTTAAAAATGAATTTGATTTCTCAAATTTCTCAATTTGATTGAGAGCTTTCTTTCTCTTGAGAGACTTTTCAAATGCTTGAAAGCATGTAACAATTTATGAAACTATCTTCTTCATATACTAAAGAAACAGAGTTAAATATGTAAACATAATTGCACATACAAACACCATGGTCATTGTACTCAGAAAATTGTTGGCAAATCACAGCTAGAAGAGACCAGCTTTAAGTCGAGAAAGAGAACAGTCATTAAAATTAACTTTCTCTACTATAGTTATGCATGGCTAAATGTTTTGTGTCATTTTTTGAGTATCATACAATCCTTCTGGTATTGTGCAATCCTTTTACTTTGTTGTCTTCCAAGCATGTGACATATAAACTCTTTCACCCATGGCCACGTAACTGACTCCTAGGATTAACGGATATGCTCTGGTCGTCCGCTGTAATGTACTTACAGACACCAGAGCCAGCAGTGTGGGCAGCGCCAGGCCTGCACCTGCCTCACACCCCACGCCCCGACCCACTGTTGGAGTTTCAGATCTGCCCTAAGGCAGGTCTGCACATTTACCCCCAATTCTGACTATGCCACTGTTCACATTATCCCAATGGTGACCTTTTTATTAAAGTAATGAAAATAAACCTGAAAAATAAGAGTGAAAAAATGTTTTCATTTATATGAAAAAATATTTAAATGTTCCATAAATACTTAATAACATTTTTGATTGTTCGGTTAAAAAATTGTACCAGTATGTGCCAATAATTGCACAAGACTTGAAAACCGTTACTGTAATACAGGAGAATCTTGCTCTGCGATTGTCTTGCCAGCATCTTCAAATGTTACCTCTCCGATCAGCCAGCTCACACCAGGAATGCAGACGGTGCATCGCAGGGTTATCTCAAGTCTCAGGCCCCACACTCCGAAGTAAAGAATCTCCTTGGCCCTACATGGTAAGACTGACAAAATAATGTACATTCATATACTTTACGTTAACAATTTTTAATTTTCTATTTTTAAATTTAAATTATCAACATTTCCCATTTTAGCCATTTCATTTTTACCTACACACAAGTCACAGTTCTTCAAGATAAAAGACCTGCCAACATGTATGATACTTTACCTTTCTATAACCAACAATATCTTTTCAGATTCAACTTGTACACTTTTTGAAATGTATTATTCAAACAAAGTTGTCTAGGTACCTATTTTATTCACATGTAGAAACTGTCCTTCTTGATTAAAATGACAGTATGGAAGTTTTCCATGAGCTCAACCAGTAGGAACATTTCTACGACTTGGCATAAATACAGTGGAATCACCCTAATGCGTGTGGAGGTGTTAAAGAATTCAGGAAAACAGCCAGGAGCTGGTTTTCACGACAGCGGGGATGTAAAAACATGAAGCCACTCTGGAAAGCAGTTTGGCAATTTTCTTAAAAACTAAACATGCCACCACCATGTGACCCGGTAGTGTACTCAAAGCAGTTAACCCAGAAGTATGGAAACCTGTTCACACAAAAGTCCACACAGGAATGTTCAGGGCAGCTTTACTCATAATAACTCCAAACTGGAAACAACCTAGATGTCCTTCTGCAGGGCATCCATCCACGGAATTCTACTCAACGATGAAAAGGAAAACCCTAGACACACAGGGAATTTGGATGGATCTCAGGCCCCTACCCTGAGCAAAAAGGCCAGTCTCAAAAGCTTGCATACCCTACTTATCTAATACCCTCAGAATTGCTAGTGTGTAGAATGGAGACCAGATCTGAGGCCTCGAGAGGGGGAGGGAGGGAGGGAAGGAGGGAGGGGTACCTGGAAATGACCACACGGGCATTCTGCAACAGACCTTCTGCATCTTCTATTTAAATCTGTTGCAATTAGTTTTATCAAAAATGTCCCTTAGTTATTCATTTACCTTATCACTAAAGTCCAGAATAATTCCCCGACATGAAAGATAATTTAGTGCCCTTAATTATTTCTCAGAGAACGGAGAGGTCCTTTTAAACTGAGTTGGGCTTGGAACTTGGTGGATGAATTCTGGAATAAGTATAGAGAGTTTACTTGGTCAGGGAAATGGCACACTTCACAAATGTAAAAATATCTCTTAGTTGAATGACTAATAAAATGAATTGAGAGTAGCCCAGGAATGGGAATTTTCGAGATGGTGAATGACGAAATTTGTGGTGGACAAACGGTTTCGCTGAGGGACTTCCCTAGAGGTAACGCTGTAAATGTAAATTGAAAATAGGCTGCAGTGTCTAGAAAGCTTCTTGGACAACTTCACGGCAACCAACTCCCCAGTGGAAGGGCTTATATTGTGTCAATTACGTCTTCTGTTCTTCCTGGATCAAAAGAGCATTTGTCTGAATATGGCTGGGGGGCTGTAGAATGTAGGATCGTGCAGCCACCAGCCCGATGACGTCTGTGGAGCTGGCAGCTTTGGGGTGCACGCGATCCTGGTCATGCAGTAAATACCCACAGGGGTTGCGGAGCTGAGTCCATCCCATAATGTGGCCCAGTTCCAGGGGGTCAAACTAACTTAGGAAGGTCTAAAGAGGTGGTGTGGCCCTAGCCTGATCTTAGTCAGAAAAACCCTCCAAAGCCCAGTAAATTCTAGCACCCTATCAAGTATTAAAATTAATCCAGGTTTTTTTGTGGAGGAGACACTACAAATGGGTGCCTACGTGATCCTGGATTAAAGCAGACCGTGGGTCTGCCTTGAATCAGATGCAGACCTCGAAGGCCTGACACCTAGTGTGAGCTCTACCGTGAGTCAAATGGAGTATGTTTCTTGGGACAGCACAGTGGGTTGGATGGGTCTCCTGAAAATTCATGTCCAACTGGAAACTGGATACGACCCTCTTTGGAAGAGTCTCTGCAGATGCAGTCAAGCTGGGAGGAGGGTGAATCGGCTTAGGGTGGCCCTGCCCGTGTGACTGGTGTTTTAGGGGCAGATGGCCGCCAGCACGCTCAGGGTGCACAGAGCCGAAGGCCAGGCGGAGACGCACTGTGTGCCCCCAAGGACAGCACATGGCCCGCAGCCTCCGGAGCCCGGCGGCAGAGGGGTTCCCCCGCAAGCCCTGCCAACAGCTTGGCTTCCGACCTCTGGCTTCCGGAGCTGTGAGGACATACACCCTGCTATTTGGGGCAACGTTTTTTTATAGTTACTGGTGAGGCAGCTTTGGAAAAGTCCTACAGAAACAAAGGGATTTTGCAGTTTCGACTCTCGATTCCTTTCTTTTCTTTGTGACGTTGACTCCCTATCGGAGGTAAGATTTCAGAGATGTGGGAAGGTTTTGGACACTGGACACTTTCTCAGCTCTCCAATCGCCCGGTGTGGGCCTCAGGCCCGGCTTCTGGATTTGGGCACGCGCGCTGGGAAGACAGTTCTTCTGATCCTTGGTTCTGTTCCACTTCTGGAGCCCGCCTCCGCATTCCCGCCGGCCAGGGCCCCCCGGGGCTGCGTGCATGCCGAGCGGCTCCACTCCGCGGGGTGGACCCTGGGGCAGCTCCCATCTCCGCGGCGAACAGAAGGACAAGGCAGCAGCGGAGGACAGGGGCTGGGCCGGCGGGGACTCGTCAAGGTCATGGGGAGATTGAATGGGGGGCTGAGGGATTTAAGGTGAGTGGGCTCTCACGGGTTTGGTGCTTCCCCTCATAAACCCGTCCCGCGTCTGCTCTCCCAGTCACGGCCCGAGGTGCGTGGCCAGCGGTGTAACAGGCTGCCCCATTCACACTCAGCTGAGTGCCACCCTGGGCGCTGCTGTAGAATTCTCGCAGAACACGCGTGGGGTAGGTGCACCTGCGCTCTTGTCTCCAACCTTCAGCCAGGCTGCTGTGCTTGCGGTGTTAGCGAAGCCGGTGTGGGAGGGAACCTGGTGGGGACAGGGGCTGGGGGCTGCCTGTGGTCGGGGACGCTGGAAGGGCAGCTGCGGGGCGGTGGGCCGGCTAGGCTGCGGGGCGCACGCATGCTCCCCACACTCCTCCCGGGTGTGCTCCCCGCCTTCTTCCACCCGTGCTCCCCGCGCTCCTCCATCCGTGCTCCCCGCGCTCGTCCACCCGTGCACCCCGCGCTCGTCCACCCGTGCACCCCACGCTCCTCCACCCGTGCACCCCGCGCTCGTCCACCCGTGCACCCCGCGCTCCTCCATCCGTGCTCCCCGCGCTCCTCCATCCGTGCTCCCCACATTCCTCCCGGGTGTGCTCCCCGCCTTCTTCCACCCGTGCTCCCTGCGCTCCTCCACCCGTGCACCCCGCGCTTGTCCACCCGGGCACCCCGCGCTCCTCCATCCGTGCTCCCCGCGCTCCTCCATCCGTGCTCCCCACATTCCTCCCGGGTGTGCTCCCCGCCTTCTTCCACCCGTGCACCCCGCGCTCGTCCACCCGTGCACCCCGCGCTCCTCCATCCGTGCTCCCCGCGCTCCTCCATCCGTGCTCCCCGCGCTCCTCCACCCGTGCACCCCGCGCTCCTCCACCCGTGCACCCCGCGCTCCTCCACCCGTGCACCCCGCGCTCCTCCACCCGTGCACCCCGCGCTCGTCCACCCGTGCTCCCCGCGCTCGTCCACCCGTGCACCCCGCGCTCCTCCACCCGTGCACCCCGCGCTCCTCCACCCGTGCACCCCGCGCTCCTCCATCCGTGCTCCCCACACTCCTCCCGGGTGTGCTCCCCGCCTTCTTCCACCCGTGCTCCCCGCGCTCGTCCACCCGTGCACCCCGCGCTCCTCCACCCGTGCACCCCGCGCTTGTCCACCCGTGCACCCCGCGCTCCTCCATCCGTGCTCCCCGCGCTCGTCCACCCGTGCACCCCGCGCTCGTCCACCCGTGCACCCCGCGCTCCTCCATCCGTGCTCCCCACATTCCTCCCGGGTGTGCTCCCCGCCTTCTTCCACCCGTGCTCCCCGCGCTCCTCCATCCGTGCTCCCCACATTCCTCCCGGGTGTGCTCCCCGCCTTCTTCCACCCGTGCTCCCCGCGCTCCTCCATCCGTGCTCCCCACATTCCTCCCGGGTGTGCTCCCCGCCTTCTTCCACCCGTGCACCCCGCGCTCGTCCACCCGTGCACCCCGCGCTCCTCCACCCGTGCACCCCGCGCTCGTCCACCCGTGCACCCCGCGCTCCTCCATCCGTGCTCCCCGCGCTCCTCCATCCGTGCTCCCCGCGCTCCTCCATCCGTGCTCCCCACATTCCTCCCGGGTGTGCTCCCCGCCTTCTTCCACCCGTGCACCCCGCGCTCGTCCACCCGTGCACCCCGCGCTCGTCCACCCGTGCTCCCCGCGCTCCTCCATCCGTGCTCCCCGCGCTCGTCCACCCGTGCACCCCGCGCTCCTCCATCCGTGCTCCCCACATTCCTCCCGGGTGTGCTCCCCGCCTTCTTCCACCCGTGCACCCCACGCTCCTCCACCCGTGCTCCCCGCGCTCGTCCACCCGTGCTCCCCGCGCTCCTCCGCCCGTGCTCCCCGCGCTCCTCCACCCGGGCACCCCGTGCTCCCCTTCTTCTTCCACCCGTGCTCCCCGCGCTCCTCCACCCGGGCACCCCGTGCTCCCCTTCTTCTTCCACCCGTGCTCCCCGCGCTCCTCCGCCCGGGCACCCCGCGCTCCTCCGCCCGTGCTCCCCGCGCTCCTCCGCCCGTGCACCCCGCGCTCCTCCACCCGGGCACCCCGCGCTCCTCCGCCCGTGCTCCCCGTGCTCCTCCGCCGGCACTCTGTGCTCCTCCCTGGGCATGCTGCCCCGCTGGGCTGCACGTGGCCACTGTGCGCCCTGCACTTCCACCTGCAGACCAGCGGGAGCCTCAGGAGGCCGGGACAGTTGCAAACCGGGAAAAGGCCGTGAAGGAGATGGGAAACACTTTTCCAGTGTTAACTGCTTGGATTTGGATTTACTGAAATTTACTAAAATCTTAAAATATTCTGAGAATAGGTCTCTTTCTTTTTGTCTTCTTGTATTGCAATCACATTTTTTAGAGTACTTTATGATGGATTTTTAAAACTCCCCAATTATATATTTACCCAGTAGTCCTTAATTAGAGATTATCACATAATTACATAATTATAGACTTTTAAAATGCATATTATTTACTCTATAGTCCGTGAGGAGCTGTTATGGACTGTCGTGTAATTGTGTAATAGGGGATGTTATAAGGCGTACTATTTATGCAGTAGCTTGAGCCATTACAGTGGGTGGTATCAAGATGTACTTAAAGAATGCTCTGGATCGTTCACCCTTCTGCTGGAGCGGGAGCTGACTGGCTGGGGTCCTGGGCGCTGTGAGCAGTAAGTCGTTTTGGATGGAACCCACCAAAGCAGGGCTGTCCATGTGAATGAAGACAGGGCATGGGTACACATTACCTGTGACAACAGTTTGGATTATAAGTCATACTGTACTAAACAAAATCATTTATTTAAAATATCTGAAAAGAAAACTTGTTGTGTTTTTAAAAGTTAATATATGTGTTGCTTCGACAAAGTGTTAAGGTTAAATGTGGCACCACAGACCATCTCCTTTAGGCTGGTACCTGAAAAAAGCCATCAACACCATAAACCCATTTTTCAAAAGTGAACCCTTACACGTCCCTTTTTAAAATTTTTGTTGAATTTAGGAGAATCAAGTGGTTGACACTTGCTGTCATTGGAAGGTACTTGAAAGAATGTCATTAAATTCAGGAATTCTGTCCATCACACACAAAGATGATCTGGTTCAAGATCATAAGGGTTACATTTTTGTCATTTCTGCAAAAATAGATACACTCTCAGAGGGTAGCCCTCAAAGAAGGGAGGACATATTTGGTAAATTCCTGTAGTTTTGATGAAAGGACTGATAGATTAAAACACTTGTCCTGGTCCTGGTCATCACACTTGCTAGTCGGTTAGTTGGGTGACCACCCAGCCCTGTGGAAGCCCCCTTCCTCTTCTGTGGGACTTCCCTTTGCCGCGTCCATTCACCGACAGCGGGGCGGGGGGCAGGCAAGCATCTATCTCATGGAAACCCTGGCTAGGGAAACATTCGAATGCAAACATGGGAATTAAATTAAATTAAAAACCCGGACTCATTGGCATGGTGTCTCCCAAACAATTTCCAATCTGCTATTTCAGTGATTTTGGGAGGAAGAAAAAAGAACAGTCACACAGACAGAAAAAGAGAAAATCTGCAAATTTCCTTTCATTTTGTTGGGCCTTCAGAACATACAGGAAAAGTCGTCCCAAATTAGAAAATTTTATCTTGCAGTTTCTACGGTTGATCTCCCAAAGGGAGAAGTTTCTCATCGTCTCTGCGTTTGCTTCTTGCAAAGTGTCCCCCCAGTGATCCCCTTCCCGGGCCTTTGGAGGGATTTTTGATGCTGAAATAATGCGTGGGAGACAAAAGCAAAAATAAAATCGCATTCTGAATTGCTAGAGAGCAATTTGCTGAAAGAATGTGACCCTCATGCATGTACACTTCTTAACCATGGGGCTCACCAGAACTTCTGATGTTTAAAGAGACACAATAAAAACAGATTGCAAGAATATCCTTATTTTGTAAAATGAGGAGTGGAAACACATTAAAAATGTCATTCGAGTAATTTACCATGCCTGGTGGAGCCTTCATGGCTTACAGGTGAGGAACAGACGTCTGTGTCAGATAGAAACCAGCCGGCCTCGGGGCTGGACCTGGGAGGGAGGGCGTGCTTAACCTTTCAAGTGCTAATGTATATAAAATAATCTGACCATGAGTCGGAAGTACTTGCAGGCAGCAGCGTGGAAAATTAGAAAACAAAACACAAACAAGGATTAGTTAGATTTTGGTTCACCTCAGGACTTCAGAGGGAGCTTCTTCCCTAGTCACCACATTAGGTAAATAAATTGATGTGATTAAAGGAGCAAGGTTTAGGGTTTTCAATTAACATAAATTCACAACAGCTTGTCAGTAACCGCATTTTAGCCAAGGCATCATACCATGCTTATGATTTCAAATAGATCCAAGTGGAAATGATCCATACAATCCACACACTCATTTCTGCTCCATTTTTCACATAGCCCAGAAGTGGGTATCTCCGCAGCCCTATGATGGAGCCACGTGGTGCCAAGTGATGTAACTTCTCCTAACTATCTGGTCGGCAAGCGTGCTTCTTGAGCTCACATTAATTTGTGCCGGAATAAAATTCCGATGGCGAGAGGCATTGCTGTGGATGTGGTTGCCCTGTTGTCCATACTGTTTCACTGTTCCTGCAGAAACCTAAGTCATGTCTCTTCTGGAACAAAACAAAACAAAACAGATGATGGTTTGCATCCATCTTTCTTCTCAAACAGATGTACCCACAGAGTTCTGTATAAAACCTCTTTCTAAGGGATTCTATGGCCCTGGGGGATCTGTTCATCAACTCAAGCACTTATTAAAGAGGGCAGTGAACAAATTGGAGAAAAGAAACATCCTGCTTTATGCTTTCGGGGGTTCATAGTATTAATGACGTTAACATCATTATCTTGTCTTTACGCCATAGAGGCCAACATGCAAAATCATTCTAAATACACAATTCTTCTCAACAACGGTGTCCCAACAAAGACTGAATGTTTGAGCCCCCTCAGAATCCATCTGTTGAAATACTACCCATACGCAGGGTGATGGTAGGAGGTGGGACCTAGGGGGGTGATTAGGTCTTGAGACTGAGCCAACATGAATGGGATCAGTGCCCTTTTGAAGGTCACGGGAGAGCCCAGGCCTCCTCTCTGCCACAGGAGGACACAGCCCAAAGATGGCCTTCTCCAGACACCCACTCTGGAACTTGGACTTCCAGCCTCCAGAGCTGTGAGATATAAACATCTGTTGTTTATGCTGCCCAGGCCGGGGTCTTTTTGTTACTGCAGCCTGAACAGACTAAGATAGAAGTACGACTGGCTAATTAAAATTCATGTGATCCCACAATATTTTGTTTCTCAGGAGCAAAATGTACAAATGAAATTCAGTAACAAACCAAATATATTATTTTTTTAAATTTTATTTTATTATGTTATGTCACCATACAATTCATCATTAGTTTTTGATGTAGTGTTCCATGATTCATTGTTTGCGTATAACACCCAGTGCTCCATGCAGAACGTGCCCTCTTTAGTACCCATCACCAGGCTAACCCATCCCCCCACCCCCTCCCCTCTAGAACCTCAGTTTGTTTCTCAGAGTCCATCATCTCTCATGCTTCGTCTCCCCCTCCGATTCCCCCCCCTTCATTTTTCCCTTCCTTCTCCTAATGTCCTCCAGGCTATTCTTTAAACAAACCAAATATATTCTTGAAGCTGAATGCCTCCCAATATGATGGACAGCAAAGACAGCCTTCCTGTTGATTATGGTCTTGAGGTCTTACTGTGCACCAGGCGCTTGGAGAAGCCCAAACAATCTAGAGGAATAAAAATACTTTTTCTTTCAAGGAACTCACAGTTTAGGGAAGAGGCAGAAATAAGGGAAGAGAACATTCCAATACAGGGTTGTAAGTATGGGGAGGGGGGTTTATGGGAAAGCAGAGGGGGACTCAGGCAATGGAGCATCTTTGAGTCAGTAAGTTAGTGCGGGTTCATCATCCAGCAAATGGCTAACTGAACATGGGTAACGTCTCCTTAAAATATCTTTGATAAATATTCACTGTGGTTCCATAAAATGTGCCTGTTTTGAGAATGTTACAATTTAAAAGCCTGTAAGCCCCAGTGCCAACAACGTGCTGTCATGTGGAACATACATTTACAAAATGTCAGCAAACTGATTCTGAAATATTTAGGAGAGATGGACAATCCAACAAACTCGTCGTTGGCTACGTGTAGGCGCGTGGGTGGAGCTCCGTGGGGCCAGGCTGACCTGCTTGCTCAGCAGGGAGGGTGCAGTCACGGGCGCTCCTGATGGCGGTCTGGCCACCGCACAGAGCTGTCTGAAATTTAAACCCACCCAGACCCCAAATTAAAATACAAGCTCACCTCCTTGTGAAGGAGGGCTTCCCACAGTCCCTGGGACTAATATTCCTAATAAAGCATCCTTTTAACAAAACTGAAAATCAATAATAGGAGAAGTTTCAAAATTGACACTAGCCTTTTGAGAAACTGGAAATAGATCTTCCTGTCAAAGGCTAACACGGCTCTCCTCTGTCTAGACTGCACCGGGAACAAAATTATCCGATTTTCATTTCCTCAATTTCACTCCACAGTGGTAAAACGTGTGAGTATTGATTCACTCGCTGAAACAAAAAGCAGAAGAGCTCTTCACCCCAGCAGGGTCAGATGGGTTTGTGGGTGTCCAATTATACCTACAGAGAGCATATAAATCTTCCGCAGCCATTATGGGGACACGCCAGTCCAAAAGCATCATTTGAATTCTTTAACCCACCACTCATCCTCATTTTGTTTTATGGGAGGTCATGAATCCTAGAGTTAATATTATCCTGCCTCGCAGACTTTCAAATTTGTATCGGAAATAAGATTTGCTGCATGAGAAAGCTGGTATGCTTCTCTGTTTGCACAAGCAAATCTATAAATATGCATCATGACTGTCTGGCTGTCCACACAAGGTGTGGATGAGCAGGAACTGTAGAGAGGCTTTTATTTCTCGCCCGGGGCCCCCAGGAAGCATCTGACTCACAGGTGATCATTTCCCTCTGGACATAAAATGTTTGCATCTCAGGAAACACATGGAAAGTTTTCAAATTATATCATTAAACTCTAGAGGGTTAATTTCCCACCAGAAAAATAGCGGATTATACCAGAAGAAGCTACTTAATCCTATATATGTAATCAAGATTCCTATTAAAATTATAATTAACTGTCAAGATAGTGGGTTGCATTTTTCAATAACCTTGCCAAGTTCAGGTGAATCACACTAAATGTTCTATTGCTTTCATATTTTTTTTGAAAAGGAATAAAATATTGTATTTTTTTAAAAAATCGAAGAAAGCAAGAACTACCATCAAAATAAGGATATATGATACACTTCTTATCTCAAAATGACCAGTTTCGGGAATGTGACTGTGGCATCTACTTGTCAAAGGAGCAACTTTTTATTTGTCACGTTTCTCTCCCATAAGCACGTGCACGCAGGATCGGGCATCGTGGGCCATTGTGCAACCTGCTTTGTTTGCTTGTGGACATTTTTCCAAGTCAGCAAACGTAGATTTACATCATTCTTTTTAATAGCTGAATAGTATAGATGTCTCTAATTTATTTTAACAGATTTCCTTTGATGGACATTCAGGTCGATTCCAATTTGCTCTAATATAAATAATGTTGTAATGAACATTATTGTGCTTATATCTTTTTTTGACTTATCTACTTCTTTCCATTAAATATATCAGAATCAAATTTGACTCTTAAAGAGAAGCTTATTTCACATTTTGATCATTTCGATGTGTTTTGTCACATCATCCAGAAACCTTCCAGGGTTCATGCCCACGCTGACCCCCATGGGAAAGGTTACTGGATCTTTTTATGTCTCTTCAAGAATGACAAAGGACAAATGAAATTTCAAGGTCATTTTTATTTGTCATTGTTTGATTATTAGTGAAGTAGAACATCTTTTCATTTTTTACTGGTGACTCATCTTTCTTCTAACTTCTCTATCAGTTTGCCTTTCACATACCTTGCAGTTAGAGGGTGGGCTTCTATTTATTAACGCTTCAGCTCTTTGTAGATGTGATTCCTGTGTTGCTGTTTAAACTGAGATCTTTACTGACACCAGATTTATTTTAGTGTGAAAGGTGGTGCAAAGCTCCAGCTCTAATTTTTATAGCATCATTTATTAACCAATATTTTGTTCTGTGATTTGAGATGTGTCTATTTCACCGAATAAATTTCTCCCTGTGCTTAAGCGTGTGTCTGGGCAACTTGTTCTTTCCACCTGGGCACATTATTTTTGTTATCAAAACTTCACAATGGACATGCTCATTCTCTACAGGGGTCCTGATAACTGTAGTGACCCCACAGGGCTGCTTTCTGCGAGGACAGAATGATATAAAAAAATAAAATGGAAGCACAATGCCAGGCACATGGCAGGGGTTTCTCATGGGAAATAATAATTATTTTCCTAGTTATGCAAACATGTTTCTTCTTTCAGATGAATTTTAGAAGGAGTTTTATAAAATTCCTAAATTAACGTATTGTAAATGGGTTGGAATTTTCATTGATACTACATTAAGTATGTTAGTTTATAAAAGGATAATTGATAATTGAAGTCCTTTTGATAGTGAGCCTTCCCCGCCAAAAATAAACTATTTTATATATTCAAGATTTATTTTACACACCTCAAAGTTGTGTTGTAGTTTTCCCGAATAAAAATTGGTTTTGGTGGTTTTATTGTGTTTTCCCCGCATGTAATACTGTACATAAGTATTATATAAACACAATTACATACTATATATTTATATGATATTATAAATGGATTTTCTTTATTATCCTTTTATCTGTTTTTATATATCACCAAATTTATTGCATGTGCATTTGTTTTTAAACTATCTAGTAGGTTACTAGACTCGTACTAGACTCATGTATATAAATATGAACGTGTCTTCTTTTATGTCTACATGTATGTGTGTAGACGTACATATGACTCCCAACTCTTCATAGATCTTTCCTATATATGTCTCTCTATATGTTCGAAAAAAATTCTGACAGTCTCCTGCTAATCTTACTCTTTCCTCTTCTGTCAACATTTATCCCTTCGTACTTTGATCTTGGAGAATTCATTGGCTTGCACTTCCAGGGGGAAGTGAACAACAGCAGAAGAGGGAAAAGTACTTGATCTGCTCCTGATTAAAGAGAATTGCTCACTCTCCTGAGCATACACACTTGGGACTACATCACGCTCATGTCGTCCCCCCTCTCTGGTTCTGTGGCCACCTTACCTCTTCTGCCCCTGCCCACACCAGCTCTCCCTCGCTGGCAGAATTCCAGAGGCCCAGAGTGGTCCCAGGACGGGGTGCCCAGGCTGTTCCTCTCACTACCAAGGAAGAGGGAACGAGGGGTCGAGATGCTGTCTGTTTATAGGCGATTACGCCATAGCTATTTCTGCCTAGAAAGAGATGTCTCAAAGATGGGCTCGTTCCCCCATGGCTATTTCCTTTCAGACATTGATATTGTAACTTCCTTTTGTTCATTTCAGCCCTTTCTGTGGTATGGCCACTTGTTGATATGCAGTGTCTTGCTATGTTTTAGTTAAAGCATATACAGTATTTTTAGTAATGCAACAAAAACAATTTTTGAACTTACAGGGAAAATCATGTGTTTTCACAATGTGGTGGAGTGGCTAAGGAAGCAGAATGTGGATCCGGAGAGTCAGCATTAAAATCCCCGTTTGCCTCTTATTTTAGGACCTTAAAATTGGTGTTTAACCACTTATGCTTCACTTTACTTTTTTGATAACATTGTTACTATGAAAATTACCTCATTAAGTTTGTAGTAAGATTTCAGGAGATAATGTGTATACAGTATGTGGCTAAATGAAGTCATAGTGAGCCCTCACTATCACAAGAAGGTATTGTTATAAAGTCTGGGGACTTAGTAGGATGGACTCCGTTGCCTTCTTCCTTGTTCTTGGATAATGTTCATAATAACTTCTGTAAATAGGACCTCTTACAACCAGATGTTTTATGAGGATTGGAAAACAGAAATGTCAAGGTTGTTTTCTCTAGCAAAAGAAGGAATTTCTGCTAATTAAAGGGGAGCCCCATGGCTTGCGAACCTTCCAGCTTAAACATGAGCCTGAGTGGTCTGGGCTGACGGAAGGTGGACGGCCGGTTCCTGACTCTTTCCTAGAAAATGGTCCAGTATTTAGTGTAACACAGTTTGTATAGAAAGTGTCATATCATCACCACCAAAATGTAAGGGCCTCATTTTTTCAGTGTTCTATTCCCTACAGCTCCTAGAATAGTACCGAACAAATAATTGGTGTCCAACTAATATTTTCTTAGTGTAAGATTTGGGACTTCACAATGTTAATAACGGTGATTTTAAGCTCTAGGGAGAACCACAAAGAAAGGGCGGGTATTTTATTACTTAAAGTTCCTTGAATTTTCTTTATACCAGATAATAACAGCGAGGTGTCCTTCTCTGGAACCAAGGGCAGGTGTCCGTGCCTTGGATTATAAAATTCTCTGGACCGCCGTGTGCACAGCTCTACCCGCGAACCACCCCCGTGTGATCTGGGGGATCAGGGAACTGGCGCGTGAACGCGAAGATCACAAGTTCTGAACTGTGAGCCCCAGTCCTTTGTCTCTGGGCTCCGGTCTCCCAGGCTCCAGCAGACAGACCGTGGCAGGTTCACTCGTCAGCTCGTTAGTAGGAGAAATTCTCACCTCTTCACCGTTCTTGACAACCACGAATCTGACAAAGATCTGATACCCAGAATATCTGGGATATATAAAGGCACTCAAAACTCAAGGGAAAAAAAAAGGTCTTTGAAAATCGGGCCAAAGATCTGCACAGATACTTCAGCAAGGAAAGTACTCAGATGGCAAATAACCACGTGAAAAGATGCTCACCATCTTAGCCATTTGGGAAATACAGGTTAAAATCATACCGAGATACTACTGCATGCTTCCTAGAATAGAAGTACTTTAAAAAACCTGACAGTATCCAAGCACAGTTGGTTCTTGCCTTTTTGAACGGCAGAGGACCATGAGGCTGGGGACACGCAGCCTCCATAATCAATGGGAATTAAAGTTGCTCAGTGACCTTTACACACGTCTGTCACAACATTAGAAGCTCTCTTACCATTGGTATTAAATGTACAGGAAAATGAAAATAATAGTAAGCCTAAGATTCACTTAATACTGCAGTTTAAAACATGAGAGACAACAAGAGTTAAAACGACTGGCTTCTTTGGTAAAAAGACTTCTCGAGAGTGATACCGACAGCTTTGTCATGGTCACCTTTCCGTACGAAACACAAAACAGTGCGGGCATCCCTGCTTTGCCCAGGTGAGCATCCCGCTCCCCCCGAGTTAGGATCAGCTTCTGGCACAACATCCACGTGGCACAGTAGCTCCGGGACCGCGTGCGGGTGAGCTCTGCACAGACGTCACTTCTCTGGGACGCATCCTGTCTTGTTGCAACAGGTGACTTCGGGGCCCTGGATTCTTCTGGCTGCGTGTTGGCATATCCTAGCTCAGCTGTTATTTACTAGAACGTCACTTACCTTTCACGGAAATTTCACTTCCAACATTATCACTTTATTACTTCATGTACACTTACCTTTGTTTGCCCAATCTTCCCTTTCAACTATCCGTTTTGGGCAAGTGTCACATGGGAGACACATGCACACCTGGCTATCTGTGCTTGGACTGCAGACAGATGCACACCGACCACCCAGCTATGGATTGTACGGAGGTGGGTGATGGATCCCCGATCACCACACATATCTGTCATTTTTGTCGTGGTTTGCGGACTGATGAGCCAGCAGCGACGTTTGTACTTGCTGTGATCACTCACAATTAACACACCTGGTCACTGAAATCTGAACGGTGTTGTTGGGGGACAGGTGCTACCCGGCTGAAGCCAGTGCTTAAAAAACCCGCGAAGTGAGAGCTCGGGGACCAGCGAGGGTGTGGAGAGTTTGGAGCTCCCAGATGTTGCTGGCTGGGGATGCAGAAGGGTGGTGGTTTCTTACAAAATTAAGCATGTACTTACCACATGGCTCAGTGGTACCGCCTGTAGGCATTTGCCTTAACTGAATGTCCACACAAAACCTGCACAGAAATGTTCATAGCAACTTTATTCCTAACTGCCAAAACTAATTGCCAAATTAGTTGCCAAATACTGAAAACAACCCAATTTCCTTAAGTGGATGAATAGATACACAGTGCAACACAACCTGGGGGGAAAGAACTATCAATGTATAAACCTCAGTGGACGGACTACAGAAACATTATGCTGAATGAAACAACCCGGCTGACATACTACATGATCCTTTTTTATGATATTCTGGAAAAGGCAAAGCTTATGAGACTGAGGACAATTCAGTGGGGGTCCGACTGCAAAGAGAAAGAAGCAGGGACTTTTTTGGGCCATAGGACTATTCTGTGTCCCAGTTTTAGTACTGGTTACCTGAATCTATGTATGTGTTAAGACTCATAGAACTGTGCACACACACACCAAATAATAACAATAAGTTAACTTGATGGATTGTTAATTTTAAAACGTTAGAATGTCTGCTCTGTTCTTTCAAATGGGTACTTTTGGGGGGAAAAGATTTTGCTAAAAGGAAATATATTTTTATCAGTCTCAGTGTAACCTTGTATATCTCAATTGTAAGCAATTTCAGCATGCAATAATTCACTAATGTACTAATGTATGCACTGAAAATGTATCCATCTGAAATTAGGTTGTAGCTCTAGGTAGAGGGAGAGAAAGGGGAAATTTGTGGGCAGAGGCTCTGAATGAAAGCTGAATCCTGCACTGGAGAGTCAACTGAGGAATTATTGAAGACTACACCTAAAACTAATGATGTACTATATGTTGCCTAATTGAATCTAAAAAAGAAATAAAAAGATGACCAGCAAAACAATGCTGTTTGGGGGACATGCGTGTAGGTAAGAGAATCAAAGCAGCTGACTCTGAGGGGTGGGAAAGCAGGGGAAGGGGCATGGTCAGGATCCTGCTGTTTGCTTTTTCTCTTTTAAGATTTATTTGTTTATTTATTTTAGAGAGAGAGAGCACGCAAGTGGTGGGGAGGGGCAAAGAGAGGAAGAAAGCACCCCAAGCAGACTCCCCGCTGGGCGTGGGCCCGACACGGGGCTCGATCGCACAACCTTGAGGTCACGACCTGAGCCGAAACCACGAGTAGAATGCTCGACCGGCCGAGATACCCAGGCGCCCCAGGATCTTGCTGTGTTTTTAAAACAATCCTTACAGAACTGTTCCACAACGATATACATGCTGATTATCAAAAATAAAATCATTTTAAAATTTAAAAGAACTAAATCCTATGTGGCGTAGGACAAAAACAAATTAAATGTTATTACACCAAAATATGAATAGTGGTTATATTTGAGAAACAAGTGATGGCATACATCTACTTCATTTCTTTTGTTATTTGTATTAATTTGTAAATAATTTGTATAATTTAATGTTTACAAGTACATGTATTTATCTTATCATAAGGAAAAATCACATTTTTTAAAAGTTTTTTGGAATGGGAAGGGTAATCCCACATCTAAAAATGACCCGATGCATTGCTACCATCTTATTTCTTCTTATCACAAATCAAAAATAACAGCATGTGAATCATTAACGTCTTCCTTTGAACAAGTTTTGAGTGGTTGTAGATGACCTTTCCAAATTGGGCAAGGTCCAGCTATCTGTTTGCATATAGATAGGCTGGTTTCTGCATAATCAGTGTGCTTATTTGTATTTTAGTATGTAATTGAAATGTCCTTTAAGTGACTCAGCTAGATATCACTTGAGTATTTAAGCAGAAACCATGGAACTAAATCATAAACCAGTATATAAAAACATCTGTGAAGTATAATCTTAATACAACTAGACTTTTTCTATAAGAATATATTAATTCAATTTAAAGAAAGTAACTTTTTCCACAAGTGCTTTATTTTCAATATCAAATTACCACCAGTTGACTCTAGTTTTGTGATATCACACTCTGGATGAGTGAAACCATATAATTTTTGAAAAGACTTTGTGTTTGTTTGTGCATTAAAAAGTCAAAGGCCCAAGAATTGCATGTCTATAAACTAGATAAACAAAATTTTCACTTGGTAAACTGCCTGCTTGTTTCTAATTTGTTTATAACACAGTATGAGTCAACCTTGACACAAGAAGATTTCAGAAGACATATCTTATATAACCCAAATTATAATGTGCGTTTATTTTGTATCTGCTGTCCACGTACATCAAAGGGCACATTGGCTTTTCCCTAAATTGTTCTGCTTCAACTGTGAAGATGCTTAGAGAAACCACAAATAAAGAGTTCTAATAGTCTGGATGTACACGAGCTATTTTAGAGCAAATCTACTTTCCACCATAAAACGTACCAACGCTCTTGGTGATACCAGGCTCTGAGGACCAGCGTGTGGGTGAGAAGGTCCAGGTGGCTGACCCCCCGGCCTGCTGGATGTCTGGGTGCAGAGGGCCAGAGCCCTGGGACTGAAGGCCTGTGTGTTGGGAGGACCCCAAGCTGATTGTGGAGTTGGAGAGAGAGAAGTGTCCAGTGAACCTGGAGTGTGCCGACCGCAGGGACGAGCAGGGCTGGCCCCGGGACCCAGAGCCTCTCTCACACTGCAAGGGAATCCGCCGAGGAAGGAGCGGACAATAGATTGGAACCCAAAAGCCAACTTATTTTTTTGTTCACGGTGTTTGTTTATTTACCAAGTTCGCCAAAGTGATCTTCTAAGGATAAAAATAGTTAGGGACCTTAATTTCTCAAGCAGATCTCAAAGGTGATTAGGATTTTCTAGCCCCAAAGTTATCAACTTAGAAAGTTACTGCAACAAGTCTCTAAAAGCTGGATGTTTCATTAAGAAGTGCTCATGTAAGCGTACTCCCTCCATGGTGCAGAAGGGAGTGCGGGGTACCATGGGAGGTGTGTCTGTCCTGACGTCCACGAGGTTCTGCACAAATCCCCCCACCCTCCAGGGCGTGGGAGGCCTGAGGAACGTGTGCCTCTCCGACCTCGTCCATCACAGACAGCTGGCTGTTTGGACGCTTGGGTGGACAGCCCCCAGGCAGAGGAATGAGGATAAAGACCTGAATGAATAGAAGAGACGGGCCGTGCCCCCCACCCATGGTGCGGCCTGTGTGCAGCTGTGTTGGTTTGGCTTTCCCAGCTGCAGCAAGACTGGTCCCCATGTCCCCAGGAGGCTAGAAGAGAGTGTTGTAAGGGGCAAGCATTCCCCTGCCACCCTCCCCCCGCAGCGCAGGGATGGCTGGGCCCCACGAGGATTACATCCCGAGTGCATCGCTAGCAGGGCCAGTCCTGTCTTCTGGCCAGAGCAAAGGAGAGTGATCCAGAGGCAAACCTCTGTAAGGGAGAGAAAGAAAGCAACATTTGTGAGTATTTTGCCACGTACTAGACACCACGCCTGCCTGCCCTTTGAAGATGTACTGATTATTTCTATTTTTGCAAGTTAAACTAAACTTTATAGTTGTTAAGAAACTGAGCCCAGGTTGCACACCCACATGTACGCTGTTAAGGATCTCCCAAGATGTCCCACGCAGTGCTGTGTGAGAGCCGGGGAGCTTGCCTGCATCATGGTGGGGCGGCCGAGTAGGGAAGCTGCACTTGCCCAAGTCCAGAGCAAGGATGCCGGCTTTGTCATGGGGCATCGTCCAAACCTGAGTGTTTGGGCGGGGTCACCCCTCTCCTGCTGACGCCCAGCACCGTGCTCCACCTGCTTTCCTCCTGGTGTCATCCTGTGTGGACCTGGGTACTCAGCTATCTCCTCTGCTGAGTACTCTGCACATAAGTCGGGGAGGGCTCCCACTCCTGGTTGGAGGGTCCCCCTGGCTTATGTTAACATTTCACTGTGAAGTAATGACACAGCCCCGTTAGCTGCAGAGATGCTGAGTGTCGTCTGCTGGCAGTCCGAACGCTTCATACGGCTGGGTGGGTGGGTCTCAGCGTCTCGGGCGCTGTGGGTGAGGCTGGTGAGGCTGCCCGGGGACAAAGACCTGGTTTCTTGGGTCTCTGAGACCCGAGACACTGCACGACCTCCAAGGACACCGCAACCCTTCTGCTCATCTCAAGTCTGTGCAACGTAGAGCTAAGAAAGGGCTTGGTGGCCAAACCCACGAGAAAGTGGCAGGGCTGGGGGCCGAGGCAAGTCTGAGCTACACGTCAGGCACACCAGTGACGGGGGATCTGCACACGTGCTCCCACCCTGAGCACCTCCTGTTCCTGGATATGGGTTCCTCTGCTGTCTCCTCCCAGCCCTTAGAGACCTCTGGTCACGTCTCTGGGTCAAAGCACTTCAGGTCCTCAATTCCTGCCTTTCTGTTTTGCCTCGGGGCCTCCTCCAAAGACACGGGGGCCTGCCAGCCCAAGTGCAGGGCGTCAGAACCCCCAGAAGTGACCCTCAACCCGCAGGGGCGGGAACAGGTGGCCAGAGGCTCCAGCGCCTGTCCTTCGGTCGACGGTGGTCCCTGCTCGTGCAGCAGACCTGAGCCCGGTTTTCTGTGGCAAGTCCTCGGTAAATCACCCACGGTGACCTCCCCACCTTCTTCTCTTTCCTCTGCCCCCCTCACCTCTGCCTCCTGGGAGCACCCCTAGCAAGCTGTCTTCACCAAGCTCCTTTCTCGGGCTCCATCTTTGGGGGAACGCAGGTAAAAGCCAGGCAGATGTTTGCCTCCTCACACACCCCCTTCTCCGGGGAATCGCGGAAGGCACCCTCTGCCGCTGCTTGTCTCAGGGTGATTGGCGCTCAAACCTACAGGTGCCTCACCCACAGCTCCCGCCTTCTCCCTCTTTCTCTTCTCTTCTTTGCCAGGAATTTCACATCCACAGCAACATGGGCAGGAAACAGAGGGGGCATCGGGTTCTGGAGATAGCTGGTATCCTTGGAACGCACCCCCCTTCCTACTAAAGGATTGTCCTTGGAAGGGTCTGCGTGGCCGGGAACTGACTTCCTGCAGGGAAGTGGGTCTGTGTGATCAGGCTCACCAGGCAGTGCGAGCAAAAACCATGCACACTGGTTTTGGGGTCAAGGCTTCCAAGACTAGGTTTGCCCTTTTGCCCTCTTTCCCCCTGACTAGGTCCAATGAGGCCCACAAACCTGGGCTGGCAGCACACAGGGGAGCAGCCGCGGTATTTGAATGAATTAAAGCAGAGCTATCTCTTTTTGTTAGATGAATGAAAAAATAAGTTTTGATTGTGCTTGAAACTATAGGTATTTTTGGACTGTTTATAGAGCAACACGCATTCCCTAACAGGTGGTTAAGCCAAAGCCCAGCTTTGTGGGGATGCCACAGGCAGGGAGTAAGGAGATAAAATGCATCCACAGAGGAAAGCCTCGGACGCTGTGGAGAGTCAGGACACGCAGCCTGCGGGCCGCCGTGGGCAGGGGGCTGAGGTCCCTGTCTGAGCCTCACTGTTAGCCCCGTTCCCACCTGCATGTAGATTCCACAAGGTTTTCTCTGAGTAGATCCCATTTTTATAGGACTTATCAGTGGATTTCTTTTCCTTAAAGCCAGAGGGTTCCTTATCAGCAGCTGACAAATCAGCCCTGGGCTGACCTGCAGGTTCCTATACCTCCGGCTGCCTCTTCCCAGGTGCCTGTGATCAGACGGCTGTGGACATGATCATGGTACAGACTGTGCAAACACCTGTCCCTCCACAGATTCCTTGCCCGGAAGAACTGAGCTGCCTTCCAATACCATGTGTCTCGGAGTCCCATTCAGAGCCCCTCCTCTCTCCTTTTCTCAGGGATCTGCCCATGTCTGCACATACCTTCCATTGGTCAGGTTCTCCAAAACAATAGAGCCAAAAGGATGGATGGATGGACGGATGGATGGATGGACGGATGGACGGAGCTATAGATATCGATGATATAAAGAGAGAGATTTTAAGGAATGAACACATAGGCTTATAGACAAGTTCAAGATACACAGGGTAGACCAGTAGGCTGAAGGTGCAGGGCAGAGGAGATGTTGCAAATGGAGCTAGAAGGCCGTCTGGAGGCAAAATCTCCCATATTCTTGGGCAAAGTCTGTCTTACATGTAAAGACTTTGACTGATTGGATGAAGCCCACCACACTATGGAGAATAATTAGTTTTACTCAGAGTTTGCTGATTTAAATGTTAATCTCACCTAAAAAGCATCTTCACAGTGACATCTAGACAGGTGTTTAAACAAACTTCTGGGCACCATAGCTAAGTTGACACACAAGTCACCATCACACATGCTCCCTTCCATTTACTTAGACCAGCCCATCATTCAACCTGGTTCAACTCTATCTGCCATCTGTTCTCCAACTTGAAATCAAAAGATCTTTCTAAGTGTTCATTGATCTTATCTGCACTATGTTTAAAAGCTTTCCCTTTTTAGGACAAACCAAATTCCTTGACCTGACATACGCAGCCCTCATGATCTGCACACTAGTGTTCGTATCTTGGGTCTTGGATGCTGCCAGCCGTGCTCAGCCTGAAGTTCCACGGTGGGTCTCACCTTTCTCTGGGGCTCCCAGAGCCCACTTCATCGCGTGGGTTCCCTTTACTTTGCGTGCTTACAGCCAGTGCAGCCCCCACCTGTCCAGGAACACACATGTCAGTCCGTGTGTGTGTTCATGCACTCGTGTGTGAAGACTTTGTTGGCCAGCTCTGGCATCTTTTCTAGAATTCAGACTGGCCCCACTTCTGGCTGGAGGCCTTCCTTGTTCTACAGGGTACAGAGAGCCCCCAAACTCATGCCCATCAAACATACACCACATCACATGTATCTTTTTACCTGCTTGCTTCTGCACAGGTTTGCAGAGCACGATTTGCTATTTATCATTCTCACCACATCCCAAGCATGACCTGAGGCACATAGTAGACAGTCAGTAAAGACGCCCTGAGTACTGGATGAATCAAGCAGATGTGTCTTAGAGTCATCACAAGAGAATCTGGTGTTCTTGGACTAGCACATTACAAGGATGCTTCCCATTAAATCCCTATTGATGCAAATAGCAACCAAACATATGCCAGTAAATCAAATGGGGTGGCTTTCAGATCATCAATTTTGGGGGGAATGTAATAGACCTGGCCTTTCCAGCTGAAATAGAAGTTTAATAGAACATTTGTTTCCTGAGGGCCCTGTAATAAAGCACCCCAACCGAGGTGCCTTACAAAAACAGGAATGCAGGCTCCCAGGGTCCTGAGCTAGAAGTGGGACATCAGCATGTGGCAGGGCCACGCTCCCTCCAAAGGCTATAGATCCTTCCTGCTCCTCCTGGCATCCGGTGTTGGCAGCAATCTGCGGTGTCCCTTGGGTGGTGAACAGCATACCACGGTCTCCATCTTTGTGCTCTCATGGCCCTTGGCTCGCCTCCTCTGTCTCTCTGTGCCCAAGTCCCTCTCCTTCCTCCTGTGAGGACAGCAGGTACTGGATCATGGCCCACCTTACTCCAGTGGGACCCCACCCCAACTTGAAGCCATCTGCAAAGACACTGTTTCCAAATAAGGCAGCATTCACAGGCATCAGGGGTTATGAAGTCAACACATCCTTTTGGGGGGACAGAGTTCACCACCAACAGACATTAATACAAACAGATGGGTCTTTCTGACCCTAAGTAATTGGTGCCCTTTTCACCCTGGAGACAGGGATCCAGAGCAGTTTGGATGCTGCCTTGAAATGCTGTACCCTGGAGCGTGGAGTGATGTGCAGGGCCCCCTGGAAGGCTCCTCGGAGGAAGCAGCAGGTCCTCGCTCCACCCTGTCACCTCCGGCCAACCCCCCTGCAGTGCACCCTGCCATCGCTGCCGCCCCACCCTGCCACCTCCCCAACCAACAGCACCTGGATTATTTTATCAATATTTGTGGCACCATATTTCTAGCCATTAAAAATGTTAACAACTTTCAGAAGCCGTTTAAGTCCTTGCTGCCTTCAGATAATATACTTCGCGGTGGCAAAGCACCCAACAAATTTCCTGCAACATTAGCTGCATTTAAAAGTATAATCTTATGCAGCTTTTTCTTGCTCAACACATTTCAGAATAATGGGGGAACGCATCTATTTACAATGGAGGAAATAATACACAGTATTTAACACTCCTTACGATGCTTATAATTAATTACTCTAGGTACAAACCTGAAGGCAGGGTGAGGGCCTGGAGCCGATCCCCAGAAGTGGGGAGCCCCTGAGCCCAGGGGGCCGCAACCAAGCTGCACGTTCCCAGAGGCTGGGGTTTGTCTAATAAGTGGATGCAAGGCACACGGATGTTTTTAAACATAATTACTCTATGCAGAATGAAAAAGCTTAGCCCTTGTGACTAGCGCACACCGAGCGCCATCAGCAATAGGTTTCCTTATAAGGTTGGTCTCTGTGCTGTGGAGCAGAACGGGCGGCTGCGGCCCATGTTTTGTGTCTGGGGCTTTCAGTCTAGTGCAAACGAAAATATATAATTCCAGGCCACTCTTCTAATACATCACAGTGATTTTCGGCACTTTGGCTGTTTTTCTCTCTACTTTTCTTACAAAATCAAGCGTCATTACAGTGGGTCTAAAGTGCACGTTAGTGCTTGCAATCTACCCATGCTTTTCTTTAATATTTCATCATTAAATAGCAAAATAACCTGATATGATCCTAATTTAGTGCCAATTACACTTCATTGATCAAAGTGACCTTTTCATACTGGAGCACAGAAATCAATCCCGCTGTACGGCAAATGTCAGGGGAGGAGAACAACATATAATCTGTGACAATCAAAACATTACTTACAAATGAAATCACCAATGACCCGCACGCCAAGGCAATTTCTGCATGATGGGTGCTGTTTGTATTTGCAGCTCTTGTTGGGGATTTTTTTGTTCCCTACTGTCTGCCCCCAGACACAGTGGTGGTATTTCTCTGTTCCAATGATGATGGAGGCAAGTGGTTGAATCCCAACGCTTGGGTCAAAGGAGAACCCCAGAAAGCATTCGAGGTTCCTGACTTGTTCCTGAAACACAAAAGAAGGGCCCTTGCAGATCCCTTCCAGGGCCACTTCCTTGAGTCCTATTTGCAGCCCTGCATGGATGAACCCTCCAGGGCAAAGCGTTGTTGTGGGACGGGTGTTTGGGGGGGCAGTGTCACTGTGCAGTTTTCAGCATGAAGCCTCAGAATTCCCCTAGGACTGGGATACGTAAATCCAGTTTGATCCAATCAATACATCCCACCAGGAAAGATTCCAGTGGGCAGGACTCGATGGTCTCTGTTTCCCAGGACATGCACCTGGCTCCTTGGGACAGGTAGGCCCCCGGAGGGGATGCTGGTGCTTTGGGGCACAACCTCCCTGCACCTGCTGTTTGTAACGGGAAAAGCAGCGCACACTATGGGTGGGCAGGTCTGGGAGGCCTGGTGCCCACATTCGCCCCCACGACTGTTTGTGTGATTCTGGGCAAGTCTCTGAACTCCACTGGCTTTCATTCCCTCATCAGTTAAATTGAGAAAGTAGTGAGCGTCTCATGGAGCGAAATGATTTCACGGCATTTCAAAGGAGCGAAATGATTCACTGTCAGCAAAGCTTTTAAAACACTGCCTAGTGCATAATAAGACCTTAATAAATATTAACTATTATTATAGCAGATACACAGGGAGGCGGATGAGTGTCCTTGCATTAAGAAATAAGTGATCACCGAATTTATACTTAACTTTAAAAAATCTATCCTGGGCTTACTCTTCTGTGCCTTAAAACGTCGGGCTGGGTTCGGTGTGCATGCCTATAACACATCTTTGACTGTTGGATTGCAATCTTGGAAAGTCGTTTGGCAAACGTGGCAGACATTTCTTTCCAACTAAAGACAGACGGCTCCTTGCTTTTCCCCCAAATGTCCCCAAATCACAAACATGGTCAAAATATCCGGAATGTACGCAGTACTCCCTGTGGCCTGAACTGACAGATGTCCCTCCTGATGTCTGAATTCCATGGCGAGCACAATTTAAGACATAAAATGTGGCTGCGTGCCCCCCACCTCGGGTCAGGACCCGGAACCTGGGAGTGGCTGCCAAAGGGGAGAAGCGCAGGAATCTGAAACTGTTAAACTAATGTCCTGTGGTCCAGAGCCACATCCTGCTAACCCAAACCGTTACCGTGGGCGCAAGTTGAGCTGCTCTGACTCTGCTCGGACGTCTGGTGCTGGCGGGAAGAACAGTGACCGAGGATGTCTATTCCGCGCTGGGGGAGCGTCCTGTTCTATCTCACCCAGTCCTGCTAAAGCCACAGTCTGCACCTGCCGGGTCCCCTGCAGCCCCCACTACTCCCCACCAGCGACTCACTCGCATCCAGGCTACAGTCCCAGGTCCCTCCTGCGCTGACGGAGCTGGTTCTGGTCCACAGCTCCAGAGGAGGGACATCCCGGGGACCTGCGGGGTCCCCACTGCGCCAGCACCCACAGAGGCGCTCAGTGACATCCCGGCACTGGTTAAGAGCCAGATCCGATTCATTTCACGCTGAGGCAGAATGAGTTTCCAGTTTAATTTAGAAGAACTGTGTGGGCGGATTGTTGAGGTGACTTCCTTTTTTTTTTAAACTTGTTTTCCAATGCAATTTGCAGCTTAACAGCCACACTATAAATGACATGATTAAGTTTTATATATTTCTGTATATTTGATGTATTTACCCAAATGCAGCTGTCGTTTTGTATATGGTTTCAGATGTTTAGAGCTGAATCAATTGTTTGTGGTAATCACACTTTCCAGGGGAAGCTTGATGTTTTCTTTCTTTCTTCTTCTTCTTCTTTTTTAATAAATGCTCTAACCTGAAACACCCAAAAAATACATTGAAGATTTATATGTGAGCTTCAACAAAACTGGTTTTTACTCTCACAGAAAATATAAGTATCATAAAAAAAAATCATCTCCAGGAAATTCTCTCTTCCTAATCTATCACTTTCAAGTTCTCTGTCACATTCAGCATCAGTCCCTCCAGGACCAGTCCAGCCACTCTCTCCGTCATGGCGTCTGGGCTTTGGGGCCACTTGGAGGAGGCGTGTTTGCAGGACGCTGAGGGCCTGTACTTGCGGGTCTGAGAAATGCATTGTCATGTTCCATTTTGTGTTCGGCTACAGTTTAAAAAAAATCATTCTGATTAAAAAAAAATTCCTGTTAAGATTGTGTTTATATACACAAAAACTTGTAGTACATTCCTTATGATATGACTATAATTAACTTTGTAGTAAAACATGCAGAGGAAGAGAAAAACATTTAATTACCCAAAAGGTTCATCTCTACAAGCCAACCATTTGGCCATTGAGATTCTGATTTTGTCAAATAAGTGTCTGATTTGTTTACTTCTATTCAGATGTTTTGTTGTGTGTAAAAAACATTACTGATCTTTATGAGATCGATCATATTTAGTGTGGCCAATGTTATATTTTCTTGTGCTTGCTGACATTCCACTGTGAATGGTCATGTTTGAAATTTTAAGGAGTGGGCTAGGAGCAAATGTAATGACTTATTTGGCTAAGAAGAATTACAGGATAGAAATGCTGCACATTTATAAAGATATTTCTTATATTTTTTTAAAAAAAGCAATGAACGCAGAGGTAATTTTAGAAGAAATGAGGTAGGATTAAGGGGGAAAATAATTGGGAAAAAGCAATAACTGATATTATAAGTAGCTTGAAATCTTTGCAGATGTGAGATTCATTATAGTTCCTATTTTTAAAATTCCAAATTTCTCCACACATAATTACAAAGAGTCTCAATATATGTTCTTTTGAAATGAAATAACACCTAGCCTACTTTGACATTTTTTTTCTTTAGTGGGGATTTTTTATTTTCTTTTTCTTCTCTTAAGCATGGCAAATTAGTCAATTCTACTAAACCATCCAATAAGAAGCCCGTGCCTTTTTTATATTATGCTTATCATTCCACTAGATGAATTTAATAAGGTGTTTTGAAATCCTTACAGATTTGTATATATAACCTGATAGTTTTTAGCAGTACTATTTTTCTCTAAAGTGAGCTGTTTGTTGTCTTGCTTTAAATGCATTTACTTCATATCAATAAAATACTGAGGGGGAAATATTTGTCTCAGGTTATATTTATTCTGTGCATGTGTGCTTTCCAAGATGATCAGAAAACCTTCCTAAATTTAATTCCCACACACTATGTCAAACTAATCATTGTACAAGTAATAAATCATGCCCTATTAAAGAAACCAAATTTTCTGGACCTTAAGATTGGAAAATTATTAACCTAATTCTTTACAAATTGCACAGAAGATAATATCTGATAATCCATTAAGCACAACTTAATCAATGTCTTCCATCATAATGCAAAATGTACTGATAAGCATTCAAGCTCTGTTGATTAAAAGGGTATAATGTAATAGTGTCTCTAAAATTCGGATTGCTGGAAATGAATATCTTGCTAATGGAACAAGCCAGTAAATTAGATTTTCCTTACCCGTTTTTAAATATATTTATGCTATGATAAAACAAGAGGTAGCAAAACACCTAAGAAAACATGATTAGTATCAGGTTCACAACAGTATTTAAGGAAAATGATTTTATATACCCGTGATTCTAGGAAGGTGGTTGGTTTAAAATCACAGTGCACCCAGTCCAAACTTTGTGTTTCTTTAGACTACCTCTGAAATGAATTTACTGCAGGTATAAACATATCTGCATGAGCCAGAAGCTTCTCCATAGCCTAAAATAGACTGAATAATGTGGTACCAAATCCAGTGATTTTAGCAATGTTTCATGACCTTGTGTTTGCTGGGTTAGTCCAAATTGTTTTAAAATGACATATTACAACATGTAATTTTATTTCAAATTAACAGCGTTTTTTTTTCTGTACGATACTTGATTTTTGTATAGTTGATGTGATAAGATACATTAATTTTCAAGTGCAAAATACTCTGTCCTGATTTCTGTAGCATTTAGTTCACAGTGTATCCCAAGTAATTCGTCAGTTTAGATTTAGCTATCTGAACCCAAATATGTATGCTTACCTATGTGTATGACTCTACACAGTATACATCTTTATGAAATTGCATGACTTATACAGAGCGTAGTGACGTCCAAATTATTTACACAGACCCTGATGGCTCAGAATTTGGTTTTGAGAGGAAGCAGTCATTGACATATTCCCAAACACGGGAAAAAAACAGCGTGTAGATCTTGGCACATATACATGTGTACATAATTGCTATTTCAAGTGAATATGAGTTTGCTAGCCCACTTCCTTCCCTCCATTAAAAGTTTTCTTTATTTATATAAACACGAAAATTTTGCAATTATAGTACACCATTGGTCACGATTTTGCAAATGCAATTTTCTTTCGAATAATAAAGCACCAGCACATTAAAAAAAACAGTGTACGTTCATAACGGTTAAGGTTTTTGTACAGAAGGACACTAAAATCAGGTGAACGAGTGCCTGGCAGGGGGCTGGCAATGGCCCCAGTGCCGTGGGAGACGCGGGGAGTGTTAATAATGTGAAATGAAGCGATTTGCCCTCTTTAGAAGAACGGATGGTATCTAAATAGTCTTCCTTTTCAGTTATAAAAAGGTCTTCCAATCTGAACAGACAAAGCTATTTCAGTAGTTCTATTTGTTTAAGAAAATAGGTCTAAATTGATGAAACTAATCATTTTATACTAAGTGCTCTTTTTAAAGACAATTGCTGATTGCGTGCCCCTTTTGTAGCTGTAGCGAGCCTGAGATGGTACAAAATAACCATCTTGCCAGTTGTCACAACTATTTGCTCATTCTTTAATTAAACATAATATAGAAAACAGTATAATTCACATCTAATTAGAAATCAACTCCGTTAGACGGTGAACTCTTCACAGAACCGATGTCCAGGATCACGTTGGGTGATGATAATGTCTGCCAAGGTTACTTATATTCTTAGCTTGCCTCGAATTCATATCTGAAATCACTGCACCTATTTCTTGATTTTTTTTTAAAGAAATTCTTTTGAGCTGCCTCACATTCCTTTACGAGCGGTAATGATGATGATGTTCGTGGAGGAGACTGCTCTACCCAGGCTGATTTCATTAAAGTGTGTCTGATCAGGACTGTGAATCTCCTTTTGTACTAGAATTAAAACAAGTTTTTCCACTCAATAAAACAGATAATGAATACAAAAATACGCTGAAATCACAATGAATTAGCACTTCTCACCTTCAGCAAATCACCAAGAAGGTTTTTAAAGGATTTGCAAGCATATTAATTTGATATTTATTTGCCAAGTCATTTTATATAGTGAATCTTTCACAGCCGAAGCATTTGAACAACCATCTTGGAGGGATACATCCCTGCTCATCTCACAGTCTTGGGACGTAGGCAGTGGTCACCCATCTTCAAGATGCAGAAAAAGAAGCAGAGAAAAAAACGTCTTCTGATGCCGACCCGGAAGCAGAGAAGCTCTGACCTTCACTTTACTCAGTGAGGTTTCACTGAGCCCCTAACCCATGCAGATGCTCTAGGTTCCAGGGCCTGAAGGCCCAACAGTGGTCTCCCAAGGAGCGTCCACTTTGACAACGACAGGGACCAAGAGATGGATGGCCAGGCCACCTCTTGTAAGGCTGCAGTGGGCATGTGCCACTGGAGCAGAGGGGGTGGGGTGAGGGACGCCATGGTCGGGGAAGGCCTTTTGGAGGACGCTCAGTTTAATTGAGATTTGTAGGACATGCAGGAGGAGAGAGTGCTTTGGGAGGGAGGTGGATAGGGAAGGAGGAGCCCTGTGTGCGAGGGGCAGGGAGGGCAGACAGAGTGTCCACACCCATGCCAGGCAGTGGGCTTCCTTAGTAATTGCCGCTTAATGCTGGGTTTGTCTCTGCCATCCTGTTATTCACGTGTCGCCACTGGATATCTGGCAACCATGGGGAAGAGTGCATTAAGCAGAGCACAAAAACAGATTTTGGAACAATGAAGTTAGGGACATTAGCTCAGACCTGCTTTCTGCAGCAGAAGGCAGTTTGGTCTAGATGTAGGGGATTGGTACCCGAGCCCCATAAGTGGAGTAGCCAGGTTGACAGTCTGAAGGATGCCCGAGCCTGTTGTTACCGGGTAGTCCTTCAGCTGTGACCTGTGAGAGGAGAGCCTTCCATGCCTTGCCCCCTGCAGCCCTCCTTCACTCTTTGGGTTCCCTACCCACCACGTTTTGGTGTCTTTTGTTTTTCAAATTCCTCATGCTGGTTGCTACAAATCCAAAATCCTTGTTTCGGAATAATGGACTCCAAAGGAGAAAGTAACTATCTAAACCCAAACATTTCGTTAACTGTGCCACTGATTTGCATTTACCAACCTCATCTACCTTTTCCAACAGTTCAAAGGTGAGGCTTTGGGGAGCACCAAGGTGAAGGAGAATGGCCACGTGGTCTGTCCCAGGATCTCCTTTACAAGGGAGACTTATGGAGACTGGGCCCTACCCCATCCCCACAGCCTGGGAGGGAGGCGTGGGCTCCCAGGCTGGGAGGCACCCATGAGGACACAGCTTCCGAGACGCCCGCAGGTAGCGGGGGCAGGAGGGGGCACAGCTGCTCTGAGCAGAGTAACCCTGGGGGAGGGCAACTGCCCGTGGGGCAGCGAGGCCGCTCGTTTGTCCAGACTCTTCATCCGCCGAGCGTATCAAGGGGACGGCATGTGTCCTCCAGGGAGCACATACATGGAAGCCTGCCCACAGACAGGCACACTTGTGGGCGGTCGGGGAGATGGACCCCGCTCAAGTGTGGAGAGCCACTTAGGGGTCTATTCACAACCACCCCAAGTGTCAACACGTTTTGCAAGAGGACAATTAGGAATGCAAATGTCAAGTTATCTCTGGCTTGGGTTCCAGAAATAGACAAAACAGCGCCATGTTTCCGTGGGGCCATGCCCCTGAGGAGACACCCCGACTTGGAGAACTTTGTTTGGATGCCTTGGTAAAGATAGTGGAACTAATCCCCACTTGAATGGGTGATTGTTTATTTCTGCTTAGCGTGAATCGGAGTTAATTGTTCTGAATAGCCCTTCATGGTGGCTCTGCGTTCGGGGGCCATCTGGTGCCGACGTCCTGAGTTCCCCACTTGTGGCTTTTAATGTATGCTTCCACCCTCGCCCGGGGAGGCTGGTCCTCTGACTCAGCCGCCGGGGACCGACTGGGCTCACGTCTGAAGATCCCCCGCAAAGGTGAGCTGGCACGGAGAAGCTTTGTTCCTCAAATTAGAAATACTGATTCCCGCCCTCGGCCATATGCTTCCATGAAGAGAAACAGCAGCACGTTTCTTGATAAACGTGAAAGCAACTCTGGGACGGGAACTGAAAGGGCTCACTCTCAGGAATAAATCAAGGAAGTGGGGGGCTTGGAGAGGTCGGTGTTTGAAGGTAAATCATTATGGGGGTGGTAAAGTTTATAAAATTCTCTGTAGTGTTTTTGTTAAATAATTTGATTGTATCAGGGTTTTTTTCTGAAAGGAATACAGATACTGAATTTTAAAATATAAACTCACTGGACACGCGTACGTGTTGACATGACCTGTAGACGCTGCCGCCGCTCCTACCGCGGCCCGTGGAGCTGTCCTGGGAGGAGGGTCTGAGGAGCACGGCGGTTTCCTGGTGCTGGAGGGCCTGGGGGGGAAGCCAGCACAACTTTGCAGAGTCGGTGAGGGGGCTCTGTGCGGGTGGCAGGACCTTTGTGAGGAAGAGCTCCAAAAAGGCCCCTGAAACAGGAGGGTTGAGTTTCCCACTCAGCTACAGACGCAGAATGACCTGTCGCAGTGTTTCGAGGAGACCGTGGACTCAGGAACCCGATGACCCGCGGCAGCTGGGCAGAGGCCCCGCCAAGCTCCACGCTCTCCCCACACTGTCCACCCGCCTACGCTCAGGGCTCCATCCTGTGAGACGCCCCATGTCAGACCCCGGTGGCAAGCCCAGGCTATCCCCTGTGCTTCTGAATGGCTGCGAATTGGGGTCCCCACGGCTCCCCCTTGGGTTCTATTATTTTGCAAGAGCAACTCCCAAAACTCAGAGAAGCGGTCACTTATCTTTGCCAGTATATGAGAAAGGATGCCATGGAGGATACAGATAAACAGCCAGACAAAGGGGCACAAAGAGCGAGGCTCTTGAGAAGACCTTCTCCCCACCTGCCAGGTGCTCACCAGCCCCGAGGCCCTCCGAACCCCTCCTCTGGGGCGTCATGGGGGCTACAATACGCAGGCGTGCCTGATTAGGTCACTGGCCTTTGGGGATCGATGCAGATTCCAGTCCCTTCCCTTCTCAGGCCCACGCGCCTCGCCACCAGCCCTGTCCTCAGCGGCTCCCAAAGTCACTTCATTCACAGAAACCCAGGTGTGGCTGACAGGAGCTTGTTGGGAATGTCAGGACACCCTTATTGCTCTCATCACTTCGGGAATTCTGGGGATTCTGGTGCTCATGCCAGGAATGGGGACAAGAACAAGCATATGTTTCTATTATAAATCCCGGTGTCACACCCACCTGCAGCCCCTCCCCTTCAGGAGGTCAGGAGGCGGCGAGGCACGGTCGCCCACGGGGGTCTGCCAGGAGGCAGCCTGCCGTCTGCCAGGTGGGGGGGTGGCCTCGGGAAGGCGCCCACAGCACAGCCAGGGATGGGGGATGCGTGTGGGACACAGCCCGACTCCTGCGCCCAGCCGCCTGCAAGATAGAGGCCGCAGAATTCCCCGTGGCGGGGTCACGCGGACAGTCAGGGCTAGAGCTGGCTCTCCGGGTTCCCTGGCCCTGCACGGGGTGCCCGCCCCCGGGCAGCTGCTCCATCCTCCTAGCGCTCTGGCACACTCAGAGACAGTCGCAAATGGACCGACCGGCTGGAATCCCTCACCCTCTTTATGGCCAAATGCACTCATCATGGCTGTCTTCCTCCTTCCATCTCCCGGGCCCTTCCCGACCCTCACTGCTGGTGGACTTGCGATCCCCGAGGACAGTCTGCAAGGGTTCTCCATAGCTTAGGGGGATTCAGTTCGCTTTATTTTATACTTCCCTGTTGAGGCAATTTTATCACACCTGTGCATTGTCAGGTATACAAAACACATAGCCAGGGCAGCCCAAACAATGGACAGTTGTTTCTCGGAGACCTGGAGCTGAAGTCCAAGATCATGGCACCTGCAGATTGGGTCCCTGGTGAGAACTCGCCTCCTGGTTTGCACACCCCGTCCTCCTGCCCTGTCTTCTCTCCATTCCTCTTCTTGGGGCAGGGGGCACTGATCCCATCATGGGGGCTCCACTCTCAGGACCTCGTCCAGACCCCAAACTCAGTCCTCCAAATACCACCACACTGGGAACCAGGGCTTGAACACGTGAACTTGGGGGAGGCACAGATTTTCCACAGCACCCTGGTTATGGGGAGCCTGGGGCACCTGTGCCCTGCTTTGCCTGGGAGCCTCCTCCCCCCACAGGTGTCCCTTCTTTACCTCTAGTTCAGGGGGTCCCTTCCCTTTGGGACCTTCCAAGACTTTCTGAAGGAACCCCTTGTGAATGAGCATCTGCTGTTACATTTATGAAAGGGTTTGATTATTTGTTTAAAGCCTCTCTCTCCCCTCTGGCTGCAAGCTCCTTGAGGGCAGAGTCTGTCTTGCCGTTAACACATCGGTTAGTTCACACAGACACCAGCTCATGGCAGCCTCACGGGAAGACCTTGCTGAAGGAAGGAGGGAGAGGGCAAGTGCAGGCTAGCGGAGCACAGAGGAAGCAAAGCACGCTTTACAGAACAGGGGCTCCTTGGGAGTTTACGTCACTCAGTGTGAAGTAATGAAGCCCCAAGAAGTTAATTAAGTACCTGCCCCACGTCCCTGGACACTTTTAAAGAGACAATATCGTTCAAATTCAGGGGACACTGACACCACATTGTGCAGCTTTGCTGAATCCTGGAGTTCCCCTTTTTGTGGTAAAACATGGCCTTTCAGTTAACAGCCGACAGATGTTGTATAGTAAGGAATTTGACCTTGTCCCAAAAGAAGTCTGGCCTCTGTCTCAGCTCCTGCGAGGTCATTATTTGCCTGGGAGCATTGTGGGACAGGTGCTTATCAATTGACCAGAGACGGAGCTTGACCACATGAACATCAACTGAAGATCCACCACATCTATTTAGTGGAGCCCCAGTAAAATTTCTGAACCCAGGGACTTGGGCCAGCTTCCTGTCTGCTCACCGATGCTGGGGAGCAGCACAGTGTCACCCCGGGGTGGGAGACAACGGGAACCTCCATGCTGGGGACTTCCCTGGAGTTCATCCTGGTAGACGTCTGTTCACTCACTTCTTTTCATCAAAATTCCAAAAGATAATCAAACATGAGGAACAAACAAGATTTGCTGGAAACGTAAGTTTACTGTGTAGTAGGGTGGTCTCCTTCAAGGTCAGCTTTCTTGAGCTTCGACCGTCACCTGGAAACGTCGTCAGGATTATGCCATCACATGGCGTAGGACCCTCAGATGGTCACTGTGGTTTTCAGGTGATTTTCTGTAGAGATACTAGCAGGGGCATAAACTGGAGTGTGTGTGTGCATGTCTGTGTGTGTGTGTGTGTGTGTGTGTGTGTGCGCGTGAGAAACAGCCTATAGGGGAGTGGGATGCCCCTCCAAGCTTCAAAAACCCTTCTTTTAAAATCAATCTTTTTCAAATTGTATCTCCAGAATCTCTCAAGGAGGGGATTGGCTCAGGTCAATTGAGGTCTTTTCACTTTTATATTAAGCACACTCACACACATTAATACAAATAGCTCTAAGTTTGCAGAAACTTGAAACATCACTCCAAGTATTTAAGATATAGTCCAAAAGATGAGTGAGGCAACTTACCTGGGCAGAGCTCAGTGTCTGAAGGATGTTTGGAGTTTTAATACACAAAGCAAAGGATTAAAATGTGTTGAATGCCAGTTCCTGCTGGTATGGCAGAATTCACTCTTAGACGACCAATACGATAGTTTTCTGTGACACTGAGTCCCAAGATGTTACACTGAGAGTGTGCATGCACGTGCGTATTTGTATCTGACGAGGACGCCAGGAGAGATCTTTGTACGTATTCTCACTGATGCGGAGACTGAGGCTCAGAGGGATTAATAATGCACTCGACAGCAAGTAGATTCAACACGACCCTTCTGTCTGGAAAGCCTCCTCCTCTGTTCTGTTATATCACGTCAACGTGCTTATGTGCGTGCCAACATTCTGATGCACAAAAACAGCTGTTTTTTTCACTTGGAACGTGGTGGACCCTATGCTAAGTGTATGAATTTTATCTTATCTTCACAGAAACCATCAGATGTAGGCACCAGTATTAATCCAATTTGATAGGTAAAGAAATTGAATGAAAAGAGGTTAACCTGCCAGAGTGCACGTTAAAAGTCAGTTAAGAGGTGGACAATTCGAACCAACTCAATCAGTTTGAGTCCAGAGCCTGTGGCGTGTGTGCAGACCCTGCTGTCTCCCCGGGTCCACTAGGAGATGGTCTGGGGTCTGTGACAGCGGCAGGGGCACGGCGAGGTGCTGGCATCTGGTCTCTGCCTTCCCGGGGATTCGGAGCTCGGGAAGCTCAGCCGAGTCCGCCTGTGGCCACGGAGCTGACATCCCTCCCGCTGTTAAGCTGCGGTCAAGGCCAGTGCCTCTGACTGTGGTTATCTGAGGGGACAGCCACCTTCCAGAACCTTCACCCGTGACCCTCCCTGATACGGAGCCCCGCGCTGGACCTCAGGTCCGCACTGGAGACATGCTTTATTGCTTTATTTGTTTCTAATCTAAACGGAGGCCCTGCCTGGCCTTCGGTGGTGGTTTTGTCTAGTTGGGCATTTCTGTTTTCACTGTAGCTGCTTATTTTTACTGCTTTATCTTTGCCTTTTATTGAGTAATTTTTTCTAGCTTATTTTACCTTGTTTGTTTGTTCCTCTCTTATCTATAACTTTTCCATGGGAAATAGGAACTGACAGCTCAAGATTTGAAGGCTGACCCTGACGACACAGGGAAGGCTCGAAGCCATCTCAACTGTTCTGAGTTCAGCAGAGGCCCGACTCAAAGCAGGTCCCCGATGGCCCCCCTGGGGAAGTGGCCCACTAAAGTGCCTCTAGAAATTTCACAACAAGGGTGCCCTGTGAGCATTCACACCTGCCGCTTGACACCATGCTCCCCTGATCCGGGGTGGACCCCCATGCTCCACGAACAAACCCTCTGCGGCGGCCGAGCCGGGGTGGTCCCCACTCCCAGCTCTTCACTCCAGCCCGTGACAGTGTCCGCCTTCCGTTCAGCCTCTCCAGGGTTCTTGGGAACGTCCTCACGTCACACTTGCTCTGTGTCTCCTACCCCCGGGGTTCCTGCTGCACCAGGAGAGTGTGGGCATTGACCTCAGCCACTGGCCAAATGTAAATATTTTATTCCACTTTCCAACTTGTTCACTAAGTTCTTGCTTGAATTTGGAGCGTGACTTCCAGGTAAGTCTGCACCTTGAAGAATGATATCTTGATGATTGAAAACAGTCTTAAAAACGAGTCCTTACACTTTTAGTAATGTAATTGGTGCAGATTCAAAACAATAACAAAACAAACTAGGCTGCCTAAACCACAGAAATTTATTCCCTCACTGTTTTAAGGCTAAAAGTGCAAAATCACGGTGTTAGCAGGGCTGTGTTCCCCTGACATCTCTAGCAGGGAGGCCTCCCTTGCCTCAGCTTGTAGACACACCCCTGCACTCTCTCCCCTTTGGCACGACATTCTCTCCCGAGTCCAGATTTCTCTCTTCTTAAAAGGATACCTGTCATTGGATCGGGGCTCAGTCAATTCCAGTGTGACCTCATCTTAAGCAGGACACATGTGAAGAGACTATTTCCAAAGAAGGTCACATTCCAAGGGTCCAGGGGGGCAGGGGTTTTGGGGGGATGGTTTCAACCCAGTACAACCGGCTAACATAGGAATGCATCATGTAAAGGCCTGCTACAGTAGTGATGTCTGCTAACGGATGAAGTGCTTTCGTCTTAGTCAAAGACAGCAGTGATGTTCAGCAAAACGGTAGTGATGCTGAGAGCTGAGCTATATAATCTGAAGGATGAGGCGGCTTGCTGCAGGGCACACAGCCGTGGTCTTGAGACCTGGAGATGAAAGGGCTGGACGTTCCCTGGCCCCCCACTTCCCATCTCTGGGGTCTTAGGCAAGTCAGTTCACCTCCCTGAGACCATGTTTCTCCATGTAAACCCAGTCAACAAATACCTGTTTCAAAATTACTGTACATTGGATATGGGCCGTGCCCTTAGTAAAGGGATCATTCATGAGAGGCAGCTAATTTAGTGGACAAGGGGATAATCAGAAGCCACAAAGAAAAACAGCCGAGTGTGGGGAACAATTTCTCCTGCTCTGGCTGAGTGTTGGGTCACCGTCGGACGAACAGCAGGAGGGGTGGCAGCTGCACTGAGCCTCTTGAGGAGATAGGGGAAGGTCCCCTGCTGTGCAGTGAGCGTGAGCAGAGAGCAGAAGCGAACAGCACAGGGCATGTTTGGGGACAGCCATGGGGGAGGCCAGGGGGTGTGGGGGCAGGGGAAATCGGTGGGGCGGGGAGATACAGAGCCACCTGAGGGACAGGAGCAGCCCCAGGAGTCTGCATTCTGGAATACTAATCTGGGCTACTCTGAAAGTGGGTTGGGTGGAGAGAGTTCAACACCCAGGAATCCAAGTTTGTTGCTTCTGTTGGTGGTACCGGGAGAGGGGGGACCTGGCAAGAAGCAGAGACAGTGTGTCCAGGGGGAGATGGTGGGGTGGCAGGGGAAGAAGCGTGGACTAACGTATTTGAGGGAGGTGGGGCGGGGGCTCGGGACACGTGAGCCCAGCCAGGTCCGTGCTGACCAGCCCCCTTCCTTGGAGCGGGGAAGCTAAACCACCTGCCGGGAAGACAGGACCGAGGAGGTGGGGACTGGGAGGGGCATGTCCTGCCCAGAGGACAGAACGCAGAGAGCGCTGGGCGCTGCGCGGGTCAGGCTGGCCTGGATGCCCCTGCCACATGATGGGTGTCGCCAGCCCGCATAACCTCCCATCCCGGGGTTAGAAGCTATCATTTATGCACATCTCAGAACAGCATGTTGAAATTAACAGACGGAGCCTGGACACGGAAGACAGAATAGCTTTCTACTGCTCCAGCTGAGCAGGAGGACGCAGGAAGCTTTCCTTTGTGTTTCTCATTTAAACAGAGCCTGATTAGAGGCGAGGCCCGGGGCAGGCGGGTGGCCTCCGTGGAAGGAGGGTGGAGGCCCGGATCCCAGCCGGAGCGCTGCGGCGGCCCAGGGCCACAGCCACGGCCACGCGGGCAGGCTCCCCAGCACCTCCCCGGCGCTCCCCGCCAACGGGAGCCTGCAGTGCCCACACCGTTCGTTTCTCTTGCGTGGCCTCCCGCCGCGGCCTCGTCAACAAAGAGATGTGCGCAAACACGACAAACAGCAAACAACCCCCCTCCTCTCCTTTCCCATGACTAAGCGAGTAAGCTCTCCCCAATCAGAGGCACAGATGAAGCAAGTTTATTAATAAAATCCCGTCAGGAAGATTGGAAATGAATGATTAGTGAAATCCACTCCATTTTACTTATAGACAGACCCCCCTCATGGAGAGGCATCTGTGAAGGGCAGGAATTCCCGAGAAGGTTGGGGATGGAAGCATCTGGAAGCTGTTTGCGATATGGATTAGGAGCCAAGCTGCACACAGACACCGCCTCCAGCCACACGGGCTCACTCTGCGGAGGGAAAACGCTGCTTGTTTACAGTACTTCTTTCCCCTTTGCTTGTTATCTATTTTATTTCTTCCTTGGTTCCCGCCCCCCCCCCCCCCCCCCGCCATTCATGTGCAATTATGTCTGCACAGATCTGCCAGCTGTGGGGCTTGTTAACCATGCCCACCTCGCAAGCTGTCGGCAGAACTGCCAGGAAGGAGGCTGGGCCCGGGCACACGTGTTTACATCTTCTTCCGATTTGGCATGTTTAGCAAAAAAAAAAAAAAAAAAAAAAAAAAATTGTTTGGTTTTCTTTTCTTTTCTGTAGACTGGCCAGAGTAAGCAGAGGAGAAACTTGGACATTAAAGACACATCTGTGTGCACACTTGCACTCACACACAGGATCTAAGCAGCGACACACGCGTGTGAGCATCATCTTCATGCACACACACGCCTCACACGCATACATGCTGATGCTCAGCCACAGACCGAAGGTCGAAGGCCGCTGTTTTCTCGCATGACTGGTGCATCTCTTTGAAACTCTTGAAGAATTGAATTTTTAAGCCTCCAATTTCTGCATCTGGAAAACATTCTCCAGGGGCTTTTTTATGAATGTTGCCAATTCAATAATTTGTAATGTGTAATTGTTCTTAGCTAATACTGGTCTCTTGGATAAGAGCAAAATGTCTCCCTTTTTCATAAATTATTCAGAAACTGTTATAATACATGATAATCATCTTACCTTAAGTTAGTAATAGGAGTTCTTGCCTTCGCTCTGTAAGGAGGCATAATCACAAGTCTGATTTTATCTTTGAAATCAAACAACAGCAATAAGCTAGTAGACTTGACAGGAGGTCCGTGCTATGGGGTGGCCACAGAGGCTGACATGGCAACAGGCCACCTTGGTGCTGGGGAAAAGCCAAGCAAAGGGCCCCTGGGTCCGCGTGGTTCTGCCTCTTGGTCTGTGGGTGACCTTGAACAAGGACATTCCACATGCTCCCTGTGAACACCAGGAACAGTGTTCAGAATGTCTTTAGTACTCACTGTTGCACAGGTCAAACTGTCCTGGGGTTGGCTTCTCTCTTGCCCAACAGCACATTAGCATTATTTTTCTTTTCTTTGCCCTTTACTGGTGTCTGAGGATAGAAATCCTGTCTGTGAGTTTTACTGTCTGAAGTTGGGATCTGCAAGTTTCCTGTAAAGGGCCACTGGTAAATGTGTTAGGCTTTGCAGACCACAGGGCCTCTGTGCTAACAGTTCAACCTCTTCATTGTCATGCAAAGTAGCCTTGGACAATATGTAAATTACCAACTGTGTCTGTGTGTCAATAAAACTTTATTTGCAAAACAGGTGGACGGCCGGATTTGGCCCCCAGCCCCAACAGCTGGACCAGAGAGAAGGTTTTTCTGGGTACTGAGCAACTTCTATGGAAATCATGAAGACTATTTTAGGTATTAAAGGTATGCTTGTTGCAACTTAGGAAACCCATAGCGGTACAGCCAGAGTATTTGATGTCCTAGCCAGGTGGCATCCTGTCAGTATTTCCTGTGCCCTTAGGGCAAAGCAGAGATCATCTCTTCTCCTGTAAATGATGTTCTCATTCTTTTTTATAAAATTTTTTTATTGTTATGTTAATCACCATATATTACATCATTAGTTTTTGATGCAGTGTTCCATGATTCATTGTTTGTGCATAACACCCAGTGCTCCACGCAGAATGTGCCCTCTTTAGTACCCATCACCAGGCTAACCCATCCCCCCACCCCCTCCCCTCTAGAACCCTCAGTTTGTTTTTCAGAGTCCATCGTCTCTCATGGTTCCCCTCTGACTTATTCCCCTTCATTCTTCCTCTCCTGCTATCTTCTTCTTTTTCTTTTTTCTTAACATATGTTGCGTTATTTGTTTCAGAGGTACAGATCTGTGATTCAACAGTCTTGCACAATTCACAGTGCTCACCATAGCACATACCCTCCCCAATGTCTATCACCCAGCCACCCCATCCCTCCCACCCCCAACCACTCCAGCAACCCTCAGTTTGTTTCCTGAGATTAAGAAGTCCTCATATCAGTGAGGTCATATGATACATGTCTTTCTCTGACTGACTTATTTCACTCAGCATAACACCCTCCAGTTCCATCCACGTCGTTGCAAATGGCAAGATCTCATTCCTTTGGATGGCTGCACAATATTCCATTGTGTATATATACCACCTCTTCTTTACCCATTCATCTGTCGATGGACATATTGGCTCTTTCCACAGTTTGGCTCTTGTGGACATTGCTGCTATAAACATCGGGATGCACATACCCCTTCGGATCCCTACATTTGTATCTTTGGGGTAAATACCCAGTAGTGCAATTGCTGCATCGTATGGTAGCTCTATTTTCAACTGTTTGAGGAACCTCCATACTGTTTTCCAGAGGGGTTGCACCAGCTTGCATTCCCACCAACAGTGTAGGAGGGTTCCCCTTTCTCCGCATCCCTGCCAACATCTGTCGTTTCCTGACTTGTTCATTTTAGCCATTCTGATGGGTGTGAGGTGGTATCTCATTGAGGTTTTGATTTGGATTTCCCTGATGCCGAGCGATGTTGAGCAATTTTTCATGTGTCTGTTGGCCATTTGGATGTCTTCTTTGGAAAAATGTCTGTTCATGTCTGCTGCCCATTTCTTGATTAGATTATTTGTTCTTTGGGTGTTGAGTTTGATAAGTTCTTTAGAGATTTTGGATACTAGCCCTTTATCTGATATGTCATTTGCAAATATTTTCTCCCATTCTGTCGGTTGTCTTTTGGTTTTGTGGACTGTTTCTTTTGCTGTGCAAAAGCTTTTTATCTTGATGAAATCCCAATAGTTCATTTTTGCCCTTGCTTCCCTTGCCTTTGGCAATGTTTCTAGGAAGAAGTTGCTGTGGCTGAGGTCGAAGAGGTTGCTGCCTGTGTTCTCCTTTAGGATTTTGATGGACTCCTGTCTCACGTTTAGGTCTTTCAACCATTTGGAGTCTATTGCTGTGTGTGGTGTAAGGAAATGGTCCAGTTTCATTCTTCTGCATGTGCCTGTCCAATTTTCCCAACACCATTTGTTGAAGAGACTGTCTTTTTGCCATTGGACATTCTTTCCTGCTTTGTCAAAGATAAGTTGACCATAGAGTTGAGAGTCCATTTCTGGGCTCTCGATTCTGTTCCATTGATCTATGTGTCTGTTTTTGTGCCAGTACCATACTGTCTTGATGATGATAGCTTTGTGATGGAGCTGGAAGTCCGGAATTGTGATGCCACCAGCTTTGCTTTTCTTTTTCAATATTCCTCTGTCTATTCGGGGTCTCTTCCGGTTCCATACAAATTTTAGGATTCTTTGTTCCATTTTGAAAAAAGTGGATGGTATTTTGATGGGGATTGCATTGAATGTGTAGATTGCCCTAGGTAGCATTGACATCTTCACAATGTTGGTTCTCCCAATCCATGAATATGGAACGTTTTTCCATTTCTTTGTGTCTTCTTCAATTTCTTTCATGAGTATTTTATAGTTTTCTGAGTACAGATCCTTTGCCTCTTTGGTTAAATTTATTCCTAGGTATCTTATGGTTTTGGGTGCAATTGTAAATGGGATCGACTCCTTGATTTGTCTCTCTTCTGTCTTGTTGTTAGTGTATAGGAATGCCATTTCTGTGCATTGATTTTATATCCTGCTACTTGACTGAATTCCTGTATGAGTTCTAGCAGTTTTGGGGTGGAGTCTTTTGGGTTTTCCACATACAGTATCATATCATCTGCAAAGAGTGAGAGTTTGACTTCCTCTTTGCCGATTTGGACGCCTTTGATTTCTTTTTGTTGTCTGATTGCTGTGGCTAGGACTTCTAATACTATGTTGAATAGCAGTGGTGAGAGTGGACATCCCTGCCGCATTCCTGACCTTAGGGGAAAAGCTCTCAGCTTTTCCCCATTGAGAATGATGTTCGCTGTAGGTTTTTCATAGATGGCTTTTATGATATTGAGGTATGTACCCTTTATCCCTATTCTCTGAAGAGTTTTGATCAAGAAAGTATCCTGTACTTTGTCAAATGCTTTTTCTGCATCTATTGAGAGGATCATATAATTCTTGTTCTTTCTTTTGTTAATGTATTGTATCACGTTGATTGATTTGCGGACGTTGAACCATCCTTGCAGCCCAGGGATAAATCCCACTTGGTCGTGGTGAATAATCCTTTTAATGTACTGTCGGATCCTATTGGCTAGTATTTTGGTGAGAATTTTTGCATCCATGTTCATCGAGGATATTGGTCTGTAATTCTCCTTTTTGATGGGGTCTTTGTCTGGTTTTGGGATCAAGGTAATGCTGGCCTCATAAAATGAGTTTGGAAGTTTTCCTTCCATTTCTATTTTTTGGAACAGTTTCAGGAGAATAGGTATTAATTCTTCTTGAAATGTCTGATAGAATTCCCCTGGGAAGCCATCTGGCCCTGGGCTTTTGTTTCTTGGGAGAATTTTGATGACTGCTTCAATTTCCTTAGTGGCTATAGGTCTGTTCAGGTTTTTTATTTCCTCCTGGTTCAATTTTGGTAGTTGATACATCTCTAGGAATGCACCCATTTCTTCCAGGTTATCTAATTTGCTGGTATAGAGTTGCTCATAATATGTTCTTATAATTGTTTGTATTTCTTTGGTGTTGGTTGTGATCTCTCTTCTTTCATTCATGATTTTGTTGATTTGGGTCTTTTCTCTTTTCTTTTGGATAAGTCTGGCCAGGGGTTTATCAATCTTGTTAATTCTTTCAAAGAACCAGCTCCTAGTTTCCTTGATCTGTTCTACTGTTCTTTTGGTTTCTAGTTCATTGATTTCTGCTCTGATCTTTATGATTTCTCTTCTCCTGCTGGGTTTAGGCTTTATTTGCTGTTCTTTCTCCAGCTCCTCTAGGTGTAGAGTTAGGTTGTGTATTTGAGACCTTTCTCGTTTCTTGAGAAAGGCTTGTATTGCTATATACTTTCCTCTCAGGACTGCCTTTGCTGTATCCCAAAGATTTTGAACAGTTGTGTTTTCATTTTCATTGGTTTCCATGAATTTTTTTAATTCTTCTTTAATTTCCTGGTTGACCCATTCATTCTTTAGTAAGATGCTCTTTAGCCTCCATGTATTTGAGTTCTTTCCGACTTTCCTCTTGTGATTGAGTTCTAGTTTCAAAGCATTGTGGTCTGAAAATATGCAGGAAAAGATCCGAATCTTTTGGTACCAGTTGAGATCTGATTTGTGACCTAGGATGTGATCAATTCTGGAGAATGTTCCATGGGCACTAGAGAAGAATGTGTATTCTGTTGCTTTGGGATGGAATGTTCTGAATATGTCTGTGAAGTCCATTTGGTCCAGTGTGTCATTTAAAGTCTTTATTTCCTTGTTGATCTTTTGCTCGGATGATCTGTCCATTTCAGTCAGGGGGGTGTTAAAGTCCCTCACTATTATTGTATTGTTGTCAATGTGTTTCTTCGCTTTTGTTATTAATTGCCTTATATAATTGGCTGCTCCCATGTTCGGGGCATAGATATTTACAATTGTTAGATCTTCTTGTTGGATAGACCCTTTAAGTAGGATATAGTGTCCTTCCTCATCTCTTATTGCAGTTTTTGTTTTAAAATCTTGTTTGTCTGATATAAGGATTGCCACCCCAGCTTTCTTTTGGTGTCCATTAGCATGGTAAATGGTTTTCCACCCCCTCACTTTCAATCTGGGGGTGTCTTTGGGTCTAAAATGAGTCTCTTGCAGACAGCATATTGATGGGTCTTGTTTTTAATCCAATCTGATAGCCGGTGTCTTTTGATTGGGGCATTTAGCCCATTTACATTCAGGGTAACTATTGAAAGGTATGAATTTAGTGCCATTGGATTGCCTATAAGGTGACTGTTACTGTATATTGTCTGTGTTCCTTTCTGATCTATGCTGCTTTTAGGCTCTCTCTTTGCTTAGAGGACCCCTTTCAATATTTCTTGGAGGGCTGGTTTCAAGTTTGCAAATTCCTTTAGTTTTTGTTTGTCCTGGAAGCTTTTTATCTCTCCTTCTATTTTCAATGACAGCCTAGCTGGAAATAGTATTCTTGGCTGCATATTTTTCTCGTTTAGTGCTCTGAAGCTATCTTGCCAGTCCTTTCTGGTCTGTCAGGTCTCTGTGGATAGGTCTGTTGCCAATGTAATGTTTCTACCATTGTAGGTTACATATCTCTTCTCCCGAGCTGCTTTCAGGATTTTCTCTTTGTCTCTGAGACTCGTAAGTTTTACTTTTAGATATCGGGTGTTGACCTATTATTATTGATTTTGAGAGGGGTTCTCTGTGCCTCCTGGATTTTGATGCCTGTTTCCTTCCTCACATTAGGGAAGTTCTCTGCTATTATTTGATCTAATATACCTTCTGCACCTCTCTCTCTTTCTTCTTCTTCTGGGATCCCAATTATTCTAATGTTATTTCATCTTATCGTATCACTTATCTCTCGAATTCTGCCCTCGTGATCCTGTAGTTGTTTATTTCTCTTTTTCTCAGCCTCTTTATTTTCCATCATTTGGTCTTCTATATCACTGATTCTCTCTTCTGCCTCATTTATCCTAGCACTTAGTGCCCCCATTTTTGATTGCACCTCATCAATAACTTTTTTGATTTTGACTTGGTTAGATTTTAGTTCTTTTATTTCTCCAGAAAGGGTTTCTCTAATAACTTCCATGCTTTTTTCAAACCCAGCTAGTATCTTTAAAGTCATGATTCTGAACTCTAGGTCTGACATCGTACTAATGTCCTTATTCAGTAGGTCCCTGGCTGACGGTACTACCTCTTGTTCTTTTTGCTGAGGTGATTTTTTTCATCTTGTCATTTTGTCCAGAGAATACATGAATGAGAGAACAAAATGCTAACAGGTTAACAACGTCCCCAGCAAATATACTGTATACAAATCAGAAAAGACCTGAAACCAGGGGAAAAGAAAGGGAAAGAAAGAAAAAAGAAAGAGAAAAAAAAGAAAAAAGATAAGAACAAAAACAGAACAATACAAAAAAAGCAGAATATGGTAAAATATGATCAGGCTAGTGCATAGATCAGTGCCAAACACTAGATTTTGGGCGTATTTTGGTCTTTAGAAAAAAGTGCCTCCTAAAATTTTAAAGGAAGAAAGATTTATATGTACAAAATAAGGGTTGATACAATGAAGGGATGGCAGATGACTGTAAAGATGAAAATTATAAAAGATTTTATAAAAAGAATTGATAAGCTAAGTTGTTTGAAAAAGAAAGAAGAAGACTTAAAAAAAAAAGAAAAAAGGGAGAGAATGTGATCAGGCAGGAGAATAGAATAAAGCCATACACTAGTGATTTAGGGTATATTTTGATCTGTTAGAAGAAACTGTATCTCAAAATTTTAAAGAGAGAACAACTTATATATATATATGCCAAAAATAAGGGTAACTACTATGAAGGGATAAAATATGACTCTAAAAATGTAAAATAAAAAATGTTTTTTTTTAAGAAAAGGGAATGATAAGATGTTGGTTGAAAAAGGGAAAAAGAAAAATAAAAAAAAAACAGTTAAAAAAATTAACTTTGATGAACTAATGAATCATGGTAAAAAAAAGCCATGAATTCTATGTGCAGTATTCCCCTAGCGCTGGAGTTCTCCCGTTCTCCTTGATCGGTAAACTTGGTCTTGGCTTGCTGGCTGTTCGTGCTGATCTTCTGGGGGAGGGGCCTGTTGCCGTGGTTCCCAAATGTCTTTGCCGGAGGCGGAATTGCCCCGCCCTTGTCGGTCCGGGCTAAGCAAGCTGCTCGGGTTTGCTCTCGGGAGCTTTTGCTCCCTGCAAGCTCTCGGTACAGCTTTGGAGCACCAGGGCGAAAATGGTGGCCTCCCAAACTCAACCCGGAGGAGCTGAGAACTCGGGGCCCCGCTCCTCAGTGCGCCCCCAGAGAAAAGCAGTCACTCCCGTGTCCCCGGTCTCCGGCCGCTCTCCGCGCTCACCCGGCCTGTGACCGAGCGTTGTTATCTCTGGCACCCGACCCCATGTGGTGTCTCCAAACCCAGCAGATCCCTGCGGTGCGCTCCGGCGCCGCTCCTCCCGGGGGAGGAAGGGGAGTCTCCCCGGATTTGCCGCCTGTTGGGTCCCTGCTGGAGGCGCAGTGGCCCGACTGGGCCGCGGATCACAGTTTATGGCCACCCCGAGCTGAGAGCCCGCGCCTCGGCTCCGTCTCTGCAGCCGGCTTCCCCGCTCCGATCCCTGGGAGCTCTGGCGCACTCAGGCACCCCCGGTCTTTCTGTGACCCCGAGGGTCCTGAGACCCCACTGTCCCGCGAGGGTTCCACCCCCCGCTTAGCCACTGCAGCGACGTCCCTCCGCGGAGCCGACTTCTAAAAGGTCCGATTTTGTGCTCCGCGGCTCTAGCACTTGCCAGAAGCGGCCGACGGAGGCCCCCTCCCCCGCCGTCTATCCTCCCGAATATCGCCTCGGATTCGCTTCTCCGCACGTCCTACCTTCCAGTAAGTGGTCGCTTCTCTGTTCAGAGAGTTGTTGCTACTCTCCTGTTCGATCTCCTGTTGAGTTCGTAGGTGTTCAGAATGGTTTGATCCCTATTCAGCTGAATTCCTGAGACCAGATGAAATCTAGGTCTCCTACTCCTCCGCCATCTTGCTCCTGATGTTCTCATTCCTAATAATCAATGCAATTCACTTATTTCCTATCTCTTATAATCTTTCCAGGAATAAGATACTCCATCCAAACTTTTAGGTGCATAGCAATGATACAATATAATAAATGGTATCTGTAATCATATGTGGCTACAGAATTTAACTGAATCAATGAACATAAATGTGACTGAAGGTAAGGGGTTGTGTGTTTTTATTACCTTTTTTTTTTACTGTATGAATGAATGTTAAAAGACATGAAATAGATGGTTGCATTCAGCAAATAACTAATCTAATTGGGAGATCGGTGGAGCTTGGCCACAGCAAAATCATTAATGTAAAATCCAAATAGCTCCCTAAAACTTGCATTTCTAGAAGTTTTGTTTAGACAAGTAGACTTGTAAGAGAAACTGATTTACATCCTTAATATCGGAACACAGAAGTCAAGATAATTTAAAAAGTGTTGGATCCATTGCCTTTTAAAAAATACTTAGATTTTGAAGATATTTTCACAGATAAATTTTATTTCACCTAACTTAACTCTGTGTAGATATATGGATTTTATTTTTATATTTTTTTAAATTATTTATTTGTCAGAGACAGCATGAGAGCACAAGCAAGGGGAGTGGCAGGCAGAGCTGGGGGAGGAGGGGCAGAGGGAGAACAGGCTCCCTGATGAGCAGGGAGCCCGACACGGGACTCGATCCCAGGACCCTGAGATCATGACCTGAGCTGAAGGCAGACGCCCAACCGACTGAGCCACCCAGGTGCCCCGATACATGGGTTTAAAAAAATTAACAGATTTTTAAGATTATAGGTGTTTCACATCAAATTCTTACCTCCATCAGCTCCAGCATTTCTGAAGTTCATCTGTGTGGCTCAAGGGGCACCACATGTCTGACGACAGAGAGGCTCCATGATGCATAGGTCTACTGCCAAGCAATTATAACCAACATATTAATATTTTGGCATGCATTCATTTATTCACTCACTCAACAATCATTCATTGAGGACCTGTTTTGTGTCGAGCACCATGCTTTTCAGGGTGATACAACATTAAATATTATCTCAGTTGCTTACAATCTAGCAAGGGAGGTAGGCATGCCCACAGTTTGTGTTGCTCGTTGGAAAATTGGCACCGCAGAGGAACGTACGGTGGTGATTTTCAAAGTGTTTAGCAGCAGTGATGGAACGGGCACCAACAAAGAGCTGGTTGCCAACGATAGTGACAGGGACAGCTGGGTGGTGCTTTTTGCTGTTTATCCAGCCCAGATCCAGAGAGAAAGCTGCGTTGAGTTCCCATCCTGCCTGGGGAAACCTCACAGCCATCAGCATCGCAAACTAGGAAATGATTTTTCAGCTGACACTTTTTGACAATATCAGCTACAAATCTGGGCCAATACACAGCCTCATAGTTAATTATCTTTAGGTCACACACTCATGTTTTATAAACTTCAACTAAGCTTCACATTCATTCAAAGAAATCACACAATGAAGACCAGCATTTCTATAATCATGACATTGATGGCAGGAATTATATTATGCCATTATTGTCCATTCTTTGTCCCATTCACCCAAACGCCCACTCCTGCATTTTTGCATTTGTTCATTTATTTGTTCCCTCAACAATCAATTACTGTTGAACAACAAGCATGATGCTTTTCCTGCATGATAGAAAATCAAACAAATTCCCTACTCTCAGATGCTCAGAGTCCAGTGAGAGAAGAAGGCACACGTAACAAAAACCCAACCGTTGCTGGGTGCTGTGATGGCTATGTGCACACAATATAACTAGCCTAAAAGAGAAGCACTAAATCCAGAAAGGAAGACTTTTCTGGAATAGAGATGCCATGCACCAGGCTTAAGTAAGGTAGCAGTTTGCCAGGTGAGGATGGGCATGGGTAGCAGAAAGGTCCTTTGAGGACAAGACGTGGAGGCAGCATAGGTGTGGATTTCTACCTCATTTAGCACTTAATGTAGCCATGGTGTAGCATGCATAGATTCATGATTTCTGGAACACACTGAACATTACTATTAAGATTTTATATTGTTCTCCATCTACTAACATGATTTATATTATCAGCTCTTCTTAAAAAATTACAAGTGTTCAGTTTCCAAGGTGTTGACCTATACTCTTACAGCATCACTTAAAGCAATAAAAAGTAGACAGTTTAAAAGTAACAGAGTAACAAAGGAGCGGTAGGCTTTATTGGCTTATGTAAATGAGAAATCCAGGGGGATGCGATTGCCTCTCCTCCATGTCCTCTCCTCAAGGTGACCACTCCACCCCCACAAGCTTCCTGCCTTTGTAGCAGCAAGATGGCAGCCACGGGCTTCCTGTATGTCCGAATGGAGACACCAGTTCCTTTACTACGTCTTGCAAACATTTTGACAGTAATTCGGGCTTAGGTTTCATGAATAGGTTTAAACTAATTACAGCATCAAGTAGGAGAGCTTATAATAGGTGACAGCTTTGGAGCTGTCCTCCCAGGACCACAGGGCTCCCCAACAGAAATCTGGGGAGGGGACAGAGTAGGAGAGAGACCCACTGATGTTCTCTGTACTAGCTAGAAGTGCCAGCCTTGTTTTGCAGATCCTAAAAAAGACTAATGCTTAAAATGAAGGAATTCTATCATCTGGTTACTTAAGGAGAATTTCTAGAGCTCTACTGTGCTATAACTAAGGTGTGATCAAAGAAGATTTTTTGGACTGCCTAATTTTGTTCTATGCCCATAAAATACTTCTTTCATACTCACCTTGCTATTAGTTTTTACTCAAAACCCTTTTTGATACCTTACTGATAATGTGACTCTACATCAACTATAAACTATTTGGTACACTAATGAGAAGTACATAGAGCCAAATCTATTCCAAAATTGCTGTAATTTCTTTTAAATTCTTTACCTTTGCCATTTCTAAGACAAGATCATTAGGAAACTGCAGAGTGATAGTCACATTTCTGAAATTCAATGACACCCCAAAAGGCCTTTGAAAGTTGGTGTATAGACAAAAAAAAAAAAAAAAAGCCTTCTGCCCTCTTATATTTGACAGCACTTCTAATGGCTTTAAGCAGGATGGGATTGATTGTGCTGTGTTTTAGAATTTATGTTGTACTTTACATTTTTTAAATGTCTTAGAACTTTGAGTAGCTCATGAGAGGACCCCCTGTAATAAGTCAGTGTGAGGAAACTGAGGCCCAGAGCATTTGTGTGAGCTGCCTGACATCCAAGCGTTGGTAAGTTAGTGACCCTTGTAGTTAGTGACCCGCTGTAGCCGCTCGCCACACTTAAGTTTCTACTTTAACATTAGTCTTAAGGCTTAGAGGAGAGGCATGCGTGCACACACACACACGCACATGCACACAGGGACACACACATATGGACACACACACATGCACACGCACACATGGCACACATATAAAACACACACATGCACACATGCACACAAACACAAATACACATACACACATACATACACAGACATACACAAATACACACACACATGCATACACGTGCACACACAAACACATACGCACACACATACACATACGCACACACACACACCCTGATTCATTTCTTGTTAAGCCAGCACTCAGCACCCTAAGTAGTATATTATAGGGAAACCAATAGGAAATGATTCAACTGGCTCAAATAGTAAATGATTTATGATCCCATGTAGCAAGATGTCTGGAGATGAGTGATGCTAGTGTTTAGTCAGGACTTAAAAACATCTGTACCCATGTCTCTCCATCTTTGGCTCACTGCTCCTTAGTGCATTATACTTGGCCCTCCTCATGGTCAAGGAGCCTCAGGAATGCCAGGCTTCATATCTTTATAAAATCATGCAGAGATAAAAGAAATGATTCCTTCTCTTGTGCTTTATTTATCAAAATGGAAAATATTTCTCAGAGCACTCTCAACAAATGTCTTTTAATGACTAATTAACCAGATTTGAGTCACAAACTCACACTTAAGTCTACTGAGTCTCCTGAAAGATATGTGGCCATTGTGACTGATGGAACAAACTTGATTTACTCCTGAGCTAGACTGGACTGGGTCTGGGACTGGGCCGGATTTGGTGTGGGTCTGGGTTTGGTCTATGCTGAGGCTGGGCTGGAGCTGGAGCTGGGGCTGAGTTGGGTCTGGGTCTGGGCTGGGTCTGGGTTTGGGCTGGATCTGGTCTTGGTCTGGGCTGGGCTGGGGTGAACTGGGGCTGGGGCTACCTTGTCTGAGAATAATCTGGGTAAAGTCAGAGAACAATTTCAGAACCAAACCAGACTGGAGCCCATCATCTCTCCCATTATTGTGTGTGGTGTTAGTTGTAAGGGCTAGAGAGATTTAGGACCCTGGGATCACAAGCCAAGCCAAAGGCAGATGCTTAATGACTGAGCCACCCAGGTGCCCTAAGACTTTGTTTATACTCTGTTATATTATTGGTGAATGCTGTAAGTGTGTAATGTATAATCTTATAGTTCTGGAAGTTGTAGATCTGAGATGGATCTCATTGGCCTGAAATCAAGGCATCACCAGGGCTGTATTCCTTCTGGGAGCTCCAGGGAAGAATGCATTTTCTTGCCTCTCACAACTCCTAAAAGTTGCCTGCATTTCCTGTCTCACAGCCCCCTCCTAACTTCAAAGGGAAGTTGAGTGTTTCTAAAATCATGTGGCTCTGCTTTCCCCTTCCACACTTAAAGACCTGTGATTATATGAGCCCAGAGGAAAATCCAGAATAATCTCCCTATCTTAAGGTCAGCTGATTAGACTAGGCTTTAAAAACAAACAAATACAACAAAAACAAGTCCAGAGTCTGGAATAAGGTCTGGTATAGGTACTACAATTCTGTATGATACATATTAGTGGTAAAATGACTTTGAAGTCTCCTAAATCTCTCTAGCCCTTACAACTAGCACCCTGCACACTATTCATGGTATGAAATTGTGACTGCAATCTCATATTGGGAGAAATCTAATGGAGAATAAAACTAAGAAAGTATTTGCTCACACTATAATGGAAGAGATGATGTGAAATGGGATTGCTCTAAGCCAGAGACTCTGAGATTGGATAGCAAGCCCGCCCCTCTTTGCACACACATTAAATTTAAAGACACAAACAGACTGAAAATAAAAGGATGGAAAATTATATACCATGTTAACTCTAATTAGAACAAAGTTGGTGTCAGTATATAAATATGCATTAGAATTCAGAGAAAAAGGTGTTAGCAGAGAAGTTCATTTCCTAATGATTAAAGTCCAGTTAAACGGGAGGATATACAAATTCTAAACATTTATGCACCTAGTAACATAGCTTCGAAACACATGAAGCAAAATCTCATAGTACTGCAAGGAGAAATGGACACATCACAATTAATGCTAAAGATTTCCTTACCCCATCTCAGTAGCTTCTAGAAGAATTAGACAGAAAATCAGGCAACATATAGAAAAATTGAGCAATGCTATTGGCCACTTTGACCTCATTGTTATTAGGAGAACATCCCACCAATAAAAAGAACACACATTCTGTTCAAGTGCACATAGGGAATTGGTTGGGATAGACTCTGTCCTAGGCCATAAAAAAAGTCTGAATACATTTAAAAGGATTCAAGTCATACAGGCTAGTGCTCTGCAACAATGGAGTGGAATTAGAAATCAATAACAGAAAGAAGTCTGGAGAATTCCCAACTACCTGAAAATGAATGGCACATTTCTTAAAAGGCCCATGGGTCAAAGAAGAAGTCAAAATGAAAACTGGAAATGCTAGATGCTGCTATACCAGCATTTAGGGTGAAATGTACAGCATCATGTGCATATACTGGAAACAAAGACTGGTCTCAACTCATTGGCCTCAGCTTCTGCCTCAAAACAGTAGAGGAAGAAGAGCAAATCAAACTGAAAGTAAGCAGAAGACAAGAAATAATGAAGATTAGAGCTGACATCAATTGAATAGAAAACAGAAATACAATAGAGAAAATCAGTGAAACCAAAAACTGGGTTTTTGAGAAGATCGATAAAATTGATAAACCTCTAGACAGAATGATCAAGAAAAAAACAGCACAAACAATTTACCATTACCAAGAATGAGACATCACCAGTTTCTACAGATATTAAAAGAATTATAAAGAAACATGAATAACTTTATGCCAACAAATTTGAAAACTTAGATGACAACCAAGGTCTGCAATTTCATGAGAGACACACTTAAGAAGCTACCAAAATCTCACTTAAGATGAAACAGGACACCTTAATAGCCCCATGCTCATTACAGTAATTAAACTTGTTAAAAAAAAAAAAAAAAGACTTTCCCACAAAGAAAACTCCAGGCTCAGAAGGCTTCACCGGTGAATTCTGAGAAAACACTTACTGGGAATGAACGCTGCTTCTACATAAGCTCTCCCATGAAATTGAAGAAGAGAGGATATTTCCCAACTAATTCTTTAAAGCCAGTTTTACTCTGATATCAAAGTCAGGGAAAGATATTACAAGACATCTAAAAACGAGCATCCCTTGTGAACATACATATAAACATTTGAAACAATTTTTAGCAAATTCAAACCAAAAATATAGGATAACATATCAGGATATAGTGAGGTTGATCTCCAAATGCAAGGTTGATTCAACATTTGAAAATCAATCAATTAAACAGCTAAAAGAAGAAATTTATATTATTATCCCTGTAGAGAAAAATCATTTGAAAAATCCAACATCCATACTTGATAAATGCTCTCAGCAAACCGGGAATAAGAAGTAAACTTCCCTACCTTGATAAAGGGCATTTTTGAAAAATTTCAGCTAATGTAATACTAAATAACAAAAGACCAAATGCTTTCTCAATAAAATTGGGAACATGATTTATAGTCAAGACTGTACTAGAGGTTCTAGCCAGTGTCATAATTAAAAAAAAAAAGAAAGAAAGAAATGAATGGCATCCAGGTTAGGAAGGAGGCAGTAAAACTGTTTTTATTTGCAGTCCAAACAATCTATAAACCTAATGACAGCACCAAATTCTGGCAAAGATGTGGAGCAACAGGAACTCTCATTTGCTGCTGGTGGGAATGCAAAATGGTGCAGCCACTTTGGAGGATATTTTGACAGTTTCTTATAAAACCAAATGTACTCTTACCATATGATCCAGCAATTGTGTTCCTTGGTATCTTTCCAAATGATTTGAAAATTTATCTCCATACAAAAACTTGCACATGGATAATTAGAGCAGTGTTATTCATAATTTCCAAAATTTGAAAACAATCAAGATGTCCTTTGTGGGCCAACGGATAAATAAACCGTAGTATATCTAAACAACTGAGTATTATTCAGCGCTAAAAAGAAATGAGCTATCAAGCCATGAAAAGACACAGAGGAAACCTAGATGCAATCACTAAGTGGAAGAAGCAGTCTGGAAAGGTTACATACTATATGATATCAACTATAGAACATTCTGGAAAACGCAAAACTATGTAGAAAATAAAAGGATCCAGGGTTGTCAGGGTTGGAGGGAGGGATAAATGAATGGGCATGGCACTGAGGATTTTTAGGGCAGTGAGGCTACTTTGTATGACACTCTACTGGTGGATGCATGTCATTACACATTTGTCCAAACCCCCAGAATGCACAGCACCAAGAGTGAGCCCTACTGTGAGCTGTGGACTATGGGTGATAATGATGTATCAGTGTAAGTTCGTCGACTGTAACCAATGGACTGCTCTGGCGGGAATGTTGATAATGGATGAGGTTATGCATGTGTGGGGTCAGGGTGCATATGGGAAATCTCTGTCATCCTCTCAATTTTGCTGTGAAAACAAAACTACTCTAAAAAGTAAACTGTATTTAAAACATTAATATTTTTCAAGAAACCTACAGTGGGCTGGTGTCATTGAATCCTTTAGTCAAACTCTCTAATATTTGACCTTTGAATTTAGATACTTTTTTTTTCAAGAATAAAAAAATATTGACTGAAAGGTTATAGTGCAATTAAGATTGAATTAGCCTTAGCATTATTGCAACAGAAAACAATACTGTGTCTGTTATACAAACTCCTATTTTGTTTTTCCTTTGTCTTTATGCAACTTAAGAAAGTATGCTCATTCTATGAATGCATAATCATTTGCACCCATGTGTGAATTAAAGCACTATATAGCATGTAGCAGAGATATCATCTTCTAACATAACCTGTATGAAGTCTTAGGTCTACAGCTCAGGAAACTGGTTCCCTTCTCACTACACAGCCTCTGAGGCACACAAGGCCTCACTTGCAGATGCACCCGCTGCATGACACCACATTAGTATATTATTGCATAAGTAATGACTCAGTGACTGGGTATAGGAAAGATGGATAATTTACAAAGAAAGTCAATCAATAAATAAACTGTCCCTAACCAGCTCAAGAGCTGGCAGAATGACATTCCATTATCCTGTCAGGCATATTGCAATCATAAGCATGAAGTCTCAAGGGCAGGGCACCCTGCCCGCGCCACCCCCCTCTCCACGCAGAGCAGACCTACAGGTCTAACTTCTTCCTCTTCACCGGCAGCTGGAGGCTCATGGTGCGCCCACTTCCTGATACATATTTGTGTCAGTTCAATCCATAACTCAGTGTGGCTGGGTCTGCTGGGTGGGACGGCTGCCCGTGGTGACAGCACGCAGTGACAGTACCATGTCACTGAGCGCCTGACAGCCAGTCCTCCACAGACAGCCCTGTCAGAGAATCAGAGACTTCCGCGCGCACAAGTGAAATTAACTTCTGTTAGTCTGACATTTCCCACAATCAATACTCACAGGGTCCTTGTCTCCAGGATCAAAATTCATAAATCAAAAGCAGAAAGCATGAAATAAGGTATTTGATAAATCCATTAACCGGAGTGGCAGTATACTTCTGTCACTGTCTGGAGTACACTCGTGTGAGCAGAGCCCCCAGACTGGCTGAGGGGTGACGCAGGAGTTGTTGCGGCTGGTCCATATGTTCTTAGGGAAAGTGTACTTTCCAAGAGGGCATTCTTGTTTCAGAACAGCAATTTAATCTGTGCTTGTTCTCTGGGATCCAGACTGCATGGAGAGAAAGCTTGGTTTCAGGAAGTAGAAATCCAACTGACAGTCCACAGTGGAGAACTGACAGTCTTCACAGGCCGAGAAACACCGGAGAAACGATACACACCAAGCATGCATATATATATACACGCACACGTATTTATGTGTACCTATATACTCTGTGTGTACACTGTGCATTCTGTGTGTGTGCACACTGTGCATACTCTCTGTGTGTGCACTGTATATGCTCTGTGTGTACACTGTGCATACTCTGTATGTGTACACTGTATATACTCTGTGTGTACACTGCATATACTCCGTGTGTGTACACTGTATATACTCTGTGTGTGTGCACACTGTATATACTCTGTGTGTGTACACTGTATATACTCTGTGTGTGTGCACTGTATATACTCTGTGTGCACACTGTATATACTCTGTGTGTGTGCACTGTATATACTCTGTGTGCGCACTGTATATACTCTGTGTGCACACTGCATATACTCCGTGTGTGTACACTGTATATACTCTGTGTGTGTGCACTGTATATACTCTGTGTGCACACTGTATATACTCTGTGTGTGTGCACTGTATATACTCTGTGTGTGTGCACTGTATATACTCTGTGTGCACACTGTATATACTCTGTATGTGTACACTGTATATACTCTGTGTGTGTGCACTGTATATACTCTGTGTGCGCACTGTATATACTCTGTGTGTACACTGCATATACTCCGTGTGTGTGCACTGTATATACTCTGTGTGTGTGCACTGTATATACTCTGTGTGCACACTGTATATACTCTGTGTGCACACTGTATATACTCTGTGTGTGTGCACTGTATATACTCTGTGTGCACACTGTATATACTCTGTGTGCACACTGTATATACTCTGTGTGTGTGCACTGTATATACTCTGTGTGCGCACTGTATATACTCTGTGTGCGCACTGTATATACTCTGTGTGTGTGCACTGTATATACTCTGTGTGTGTGCACTGTATATACTCTGTGTGTGTACACTGTATATACTCTGTGTGCGTGCACTGTATATACTCTGTGTGTGTGCACTGTATATACTCTGTGTGCACACTGTATATACTCTGTGTGTACACTGCATATACTCCGTGTGTGTACACTGTATATACTCTGTGTGTGTGCACTGTATATACTCTGTGTGCACACTGTATATACTCTGTGTGTGTACACTGTATATACTCTGTGTGCACACTGTATATACTCTGTATGTGTACACTGTATATACTCTGTGTGTGTACACTGTATATACTCTGTGTGTGTGCACTGTATATACTCTGTGTGTGTGCACTGTATATACTCTGTGTGTACACTGCATATACTCTGTGTGTACACTGCATATACTCCGTGTGTGTACACTGTATATACTCTGTGTGTGTACACTGTATATACTCCGTGTGTGTACACTGTATATACTCTGTGTGTGTGCACTGTATATACTCTGTGTGTACACTGTATATACTCTGTGTGTGTACACTGTATATACTCTGTGTGTGTGCACTGTATATACTCTGTGTGTGTACACTGTATATACTCTGTATGTGTACACTGTATATACTCTGTGTGCGTGCACTGTATATACTCTGTGTGTGTGCACTGTATATACTCTGTGTGCACACTGTATATACTCTGTGTGTGTGCACTGTATATACTCTGTGTGCGCACTGTATATACTCTGTGTGTACACTGCATATACTCTGTGTGCACACTGCATATACTCCGTGTGTGTACACTGTATATACTCTGTGTGTGTGCACTGTATATACTCTGTGTGCACACTGTATATACTCTGTGTGTGTGCACTGTATATACTCTGTGTGCGCACTGTATATACTCTGTGTGTACACTGCATATACTCTGTGTGCACACTGCATATACTCCGTGTGTGCGCACTGTATATACTCTGTGTGTACACTGCATATACTCTGTGTGCACACTGCATATACTCCGTGTGTGTACACTGTATATACTCTGTGTGTGTGCACTGTATATACTCTGTGTGCACACTGTATATACTCTGTGTGTGTGCACTGTATATACTCTGTGTGCGCACTGTATATACTCTGTGTGTACACTGCATATACTCCGTGTGTGTACACTGTATATACTCTGTGTGCGTGCACTGTATATACTCTGTGTGCACACTGTATATACTCTGTGTGCACACTGTATATACTCTGTGTGTGTGCACTGTATATACTCTGTGTGCGCACTGCATATACTCTGTGTGTACACTGCATATACTCCGTGTGTGTACACTGTATATACTCTGTGTGCGCAATGTATATACTCTGTGTGCACACTGCATATACTCCGTGTGTGTACACTATATATACTCTGTGTGTGTACACTTCTTATACTGTGTGTGCACACTGCATATACACTGTGTGTACACCGTATATACTCTATGTGTGTACACTGCATATGTTACGTATGTATACTATATATGTGTGTACACACATGGACTCTGAGTATGTGTGTGAGTATGTACATGTGAACAGGAATCCCACAGCCTGCCCTGGCCCTCTCACTGGCCTGATGTGCATCATGGGCTCCAGGACTTCTGTGCGTGAAAGTGCCTGGTTGTTTATCATCTCCCAATAGGAAAGCAGGCAGATTGAGGTATTGAGCATCTAAAATACAGCCATCCCTCCTTGACCGTGTGTCGCATATCCTGCTGCTGTCAGAGTTGGTTTATGATCTCGTGCAGTACATTTTATGACAGTACAGCAGTTACTTGTTCCTTCTCTACACAGAACAAGGAAACCAAACACTTCAAAAAAGAAGTTAATATTGAATTATAATCCTTAACTCTGGCCTCATTGAGCTAGAGGTCCTGCTTGATTTACTTTAAAAAATGCCTAAGTCTGAAAATAGAGCCTGGGTAGTGCTAGAAATAGCTTTCGTCAAAAATTAAAAATCAGCAGACCTTTTCTTAAGGCTTGGGATGTTCTCAGTGCTGGGTGAGCCTGCACAGAAGCATTTGAGCCGCCCAGTCCTCATGGAGCCCTTAGAGAGAGACCCTACCTGTTAACTGTGGTGACCAGGTGTGTAGTGTTGAGATGCAACCCAGCTTAGTCTCACGCTGTGCCCTCAAAACGTACAACGTGGGCAAGTTTTTCCCCTATTACTAGAAGAAAACGACAAATCCCATGGATTTTTGGTAAATTTTTATGGTACAATGTTTTATAATCTATGTTACAAACATGTTTTCAATCCAATAGTTAAAATTGTCCCTGATACAGAGCAAAACTTCTGTCTTGTCCAAACAGAGGTGGCTGCAGGCTGTGCACCTGTCCTCAGGCTGGGAAGGGGGCCAGGTCCTCTCCTCTGCTGCATCTCTATTCCCCCAGGAGTTCCAAGGTCTGTTTTAGTATTGATCACTGACCCCCAAACTTTAGTAGGAGAGCAGGTGACAGGAAAACTTTGCTAAGGTGGCATTGTACTGTGTTGTCCCCACACCCTGTGAGGGACGGGTGTCCCTGTCATGGATGTAAAGCATGGGGGTGGCCCCTCCCAGACACATTCTTCCCCCAGAGAAAGTTTTCTCACAGAATCCTCCCTTTCAAACTCCACTAGAAATCTGCTTCATACACTCAGACCGATGGTGAGTTTCAAGAAACATGAAACAGTTCCTTGTAGTTGGTGAAAACATTTTTCCCTTTGTTCTGGTGTCTCACTTTGCACATGGTGTTGGTCAAACCTTGGGAGCCGCCCTCCTGTTATCCATGATCACTCACGATAGCTGGACTATTATGGCCAGTGCCCAAAGTCCTCTGAACAAAGTACCAGAAGTTAGCTCAAATGGGAGTTCCCAAAGAAATTGGGAATTTCCCAGGCATTGAGTGGGTAAAATTAGGACAGACAGTGTGAAAGTAAGAGGTGGGAGGCCAGTGCGAAGGAAGGAAGCATCCTGGGTGGACATCGCAACGTGACGGGAGGCGCAGGGGCACAAACGTGCCTCTCCAGTTTACATTCCCCTTGGTGTTGTCTGTTTTTGTGGTAGAGGATTGCTCTATGTGGCTGGAGCTGAGGAGCACCCAGGAAGGCGAGGTGCCACGGACCCTGAAGGAGCAGGTGTGGGCTTCTCGCTTCCCCCGTGGGCCTTGCTCCACCCATCTGCATAGGTCTGTCACCTCTTTATTTTCTTTTTGTGAGTTTGTGCTTTGTCTCTAAAAATGAGTTTAAATATCACCACCCCAACACGTGTTCCAACCAACTACATGACAAGCCTGTTTGTCTTATTTTCCACAATGATGAATGTTCTGCCGTGGGGACAAGCCTTAAGTTTTCATGCATCCTGAAATTTCTCACTTCATTCCTTTCGTTCTGGAGGCTTAGTACAGTTGTTTGTTTGTCTTTAAATAAAATCTTGGCTATTCATCTATATAAAGTTGGACAAAGGAAAGGAATAGTTTTTTCACTTAGGTTGTTATAGGAGAGAGGCTCCTGTGCCCTGGAGACACTGGGTCCTGGGGGTGACCTGGTCGCCCTGGGCATCGGGCATAGTCATCGAGGACCCCAGGGCACAGAACAGAGTGGGGTGAGAGTCAGGGGGACAGTGCCACGCCCCGGGCAGGAGCGGCCACACACCTGTCTGCCAGTCAGCGTGGGGGGGGGGGCTGCTGTCGTGACAAACAATCCCCACTCTGTTTCCAAAGTACGAAGGTACGACTTTGCCTTCCTCAGACCACTACAAGCCTTGCTCGTTGCAGTCACTCGGGTTCAGCCCCTGCTGATGGAGCAGCAGAGACTCACAGGTGGCATGAGCCATACACACACAGGGCAGACGCAGAGAAGTAGCATCCTTCTTGGACAGTTCTGTTCTCAGCCTGGAACCGACACGTGTCCCCAAACCCACCCACCACACTTGCCACACGGTGCCACCAGCCACAGGGGAGGGCGGAGGGGGGACCCTAATACGTTCCAGGAGGGGCAGGGCTGTAGGTCTGGTGAAGGCACGCAGAATGAATGGGGGCGGCAGGAGGGTGAGGGGACACAGGAGGCTGGCTTGTGGGCATGGGGAATCCATCAGGATGAGATCCACAGCAGATGTCTTAGGGCCGGTGTTGCCCTGTGATCAGGCAGTGGGGTCACCACTCATGGGGGATGGCGTCAGCGGCAATATCTTTGTGCTTCAAGTGTTCAGAGTCCGAATGAGTGAAAGGAGAACATTAAACCAACGGACTGTGTTGTTCTCACTAAACATAAGAGGGCGTGGGGCTGCTCGACCCAAGAGGGGCCATGCTTCCAGTTCCTCCATGAAACGGTCATGCACACGCCCCTCATGAAGGCCAAGGTCTTCCACCTGGGCAGGCTGCCACAGCACCTCACAGTGAGGTGGAGCCAGGCCTGGGCAACTTTGCCCCTGACGTCCCCATGGAAGCTACCTGTACACACCCACGGGCAGGTGTCAGCTCCACACCTGCCTTCAAGATTCCCTCGTGGAAACAAACCTTTTAAAAAACCTTGCTCAACTAACACCATTACATATATATTGTCCCTGTAACACATCAAAACTATTGAAGCCAGGCTATTAGAAGAGCTTTACTTTATTTATTTTTCAAAGTGAAAAATGCACTAGGCCCTTGATTTTCTCTCATTGTCTCGATTTAAAAAAAGCTCAGGAATAATCCACAACCTGACGAATCCAAGTGTCAATGGACGTGACGAAAAGTGTGATATCACATAAAGATTCCATTTGCTATAGCTCCGAGAGATCGCGTTTTATGTCTGCATTGAACTTCACATCTGTTATGATAGAAAATGACAACATTTCTCTTACGGCCGTCCCTACAAACAGTGTCCTGATACAAAAGCGTCACTTGAATAACCTCACCAAATGCGTCCACATAATCACTCCAGCAGAGCGTCCACGTTATAGACACCCACCAGTTAAGTAGATGCAGTATCATGCAGCAAAGGTCTGTGAGGGACTCTGTGTGTTCTTATGATGAAGAAGGAAAACAGGCGTTCTCCCCGGGACCCCGAGCACATGCCTGTGGCTGGATTCCTGGTGAGCACTGGACCTGCTTTACTTAGCTCTGAGTCAATGGCAGTAAACTTTATATCCCTTTGCATTATACATTCTCTATCAGTCTGAACAAATGCTTGATACTCTCTACTACCAATTACAAAACCAGCCAATAATTGGGTTTATTTGCTACGGATCCTCTGTTGTCTCATGTGTCAATAGTGTGGTTTTCCCAAGAGCCTCGATGTGCTATGGCAAGTGCCCTCGAGAAAGATTTTGCTGTTATTTAAATTCAATAAACTTTTCCTACTCTCTGCCTTTATTCCATTTGTTTGCTTCCCTCCACAAGAATGTCTCTTTCTTCTGAGAAAGCAGGAATTTGAGAAGAAGATATAAATTGGAAAATAAATTTTTCTGTTTAAATGTTGGAACACTTGCATTATATGGTTTTAAAAACCCAAGGGGAACTCACCTTCTGGGAGCTAATAGCACATTGGAATTATATTTTGCTTGCCTCAGGGTGAAGCTTACTTCCAATATGTCCTCTAAGACTTTTGCCCCGAAAACACAGACTGGAGTTTAACCAGAGGAGAAAGGGAGGCCTGCTCATTGGCCTCTACCCAAAATGTGCAACAAATCCAACTCCTGGACATGGGACGTTGTGCCAGAACTAGAGTCTGTGCACACAAGTCCTCCAGGACCAAGAAGAGCTGGAGAGTCTGACTCAAAGGGAAACAGGTCTCATTACCACCAGATGATGCAGAGTCTAAAAGCGTGTGTAACTCTCAGAAGAAGAAGATGGTGGTTAGCACTTCCCCAACATCCATGGTTGTTAAACACACTGTTCTCTAGGGCATCTCGATGAACACATTTATAAATCTGTGTTCTAAGTCTTCTGGAAGATTCCAGTGTCAGTCTTCCTGCCTTTGGTTCAGAACCATACTGTTCCAGAATGATTCAGTCCCCACCTTAGGCAATAGTGCCCACAGGGACGCTGTTAAGTTCTGCTGTTTTTCACAATTGTTTGCTTCCCATCTCTGTGAGAAGATTATGTGCACCTTACTTATTCTTGTGTGACCCACAATGCCTGTTTCGGGAGTTACATATGTCTCCATCCCACTGATGTTGGGCTTGGCTGTAAGATTTACACCTGTCAGTGAAATGTGATGTGTGTGTGTGAAATGTGACCTGTGTGCACCTATGTATGTATATGTGTGGTGTACATGTGTGTGGAATGTGCTGCGTGTACGTGTGCATACATGCATGTGTGTGCATGAAACACTATGCATGCCATACCAGACCAGCAACGCTGAGAGCCACTGTCTCTGTTGAACGTTGTCCTTTTTCTGTCTCCATGATCAAGATGGGGTGTCTTTCCCCCTCAGCAATGGCTATCCTAAAAGAGACAGACAGTGTGCAATCCTGGTGAGAGATAAGAACTCTCACGCATCATTGGTGGGTATGAATAATGGTACAATCATTTTGGAAAACAGCCTGGCCATTTCTTAAAAAGTTAATCATAAGTTTATCATAAGACCCAACTATCATAAGACCCGCCAAGAGGAACAAACACGCATGTCTATGTGAGGACTCGTACGTGAACATTCGTGTCAGCACTATTCACAATACCCCCAAAAGGAAGCTATCCAAACATCCATCAATAGATGAGCAGATAAACATGTTGTGTGTCCATATGATGGAGTATGGTCCTGCCATAAAAAGGAATGAAATATGAGCACAAGCTACAATGGGGATAGACCTTGAAAATGTGATTCTGAGGGAAAGATCCAGACACAAAAACCACATCTTGTATGATCTGTTTTATATGAAATGTCCAGAAAGTGATCCTTGACAGTGACAGCAAGTAGATTAGTTGTTCCCAGGGCTGTAACGAGAACAGAGTAACTGCCACCAGGCATTAAGGATCGTATGTGTGTAATGAAAATATCTTAATGCACAACAGTAGATTTCCTGAGAAACCACCAGATCGTATCCTTGAAAGAGGTGAACGTCATGTAATAAAAGTCATTAGATTAAAAGAAGAAAGAAAGGGTGTGCCCCCTCACCCTGGACCTGAGATGAGGAGACACAGCAGAGACACAGAGCTTCAGCAACCCACAGGCAGTGTGGAGCCCAAGCAAGGAATGAATCTGTGCTGTTGCGAGCCACAGGAATGGGGGATTTTTGTTACACGGTGTAACTTAGTAAGAGCTCACTAATGCAGAGTTCACGTCAGATTCAACCTCAGGTCTTCTGATACACAGCCCCCTAGTGCTTCCCTGCTGTCAATCACTTTGTTTATGTAACGCCAGCAGTCACAACCCATGGTTAATGGGAAGTCTTGACGTTCTCTAGAGCTGCACATCAGGCGGGACTACACTTGGCACCAGTGTCAAGGGTGCTGGGCTGGTCGCACACAAACCATGACCGAGGGAGGGTGACTTTGAACCTAGTCGGATTTTCTCCATTGCTCTGGGTCCTGAATAATTAACATGGTAGGTGAGGCGTGTCAGAGGATGTGTCCCAGAAGTAGCCATAATGGTAGCCGTTGGCAGCACCTGGCTGGTGAAGAAGCTGGACCAAGCTTCTCGAAGAGGGACCAGCATGGACAGAGCCCAAGGAAGGACTTAACCAAACTCCCTCTTGAGCCCTGCAAATGCTTTGCAGATGCATTTCATCTTGTACCCACAGAACCCTTGAGGTTCTGTGGCAACATCACTGTTGCCCTCATCTTGCACAGAGGGGAACTGAGGCTCAGCCAGCCCTCCTGAGTGATCCTGAGTCGAATAACAGTGGCAGGCAGAGATCTGCCCCCTTCAAGCTCATGCTCTCTGCATTGTACATTGCCTCTGCCTTTTGGGGTCACTCTGAGTGAAAATCGAGGTCCTTTCCCACTGCTCCAGATGTTACCATGTGGGTCGGGAAGAGAGAGGCCGCTGTGTCCTGAGCTAGATCCGGGCCGAGGATGGCAGCCCTGATGTGCGGTGAGGCTCCAGTGGGGCTCTTGCTGCCACGTGGAGGAGCCACGGAAGGAGGAGAAACAACTTCCCATGTGGAGCATCTGCCACACTGGAGGAAGAGTCCACTCCCAGCCGCGTCTGAGCTGCAAAACCCCAGCCCGCGTCCTTGGGCACGCGGCATGCCTGGGCGGTCAGGGCAGCGAGGCACACGGGACATGCGAGTGTCTGTGTGGGGACCACACGGTCACAGCGTCCTGAAGACGTCCGTTGTCCATTCCACCCCCATTGGATACCAGCACTGAAACTGCAGCTTGCCTGCCCTGGGCCAAGGGGAGGTCCGGGGAGGAGAGGGTTGGTGTTGCCAGGGGGCGTCCGACCCCTGCTTTCAGAGTGGCTGCCTGGACACCCCTGGAGGCGCTGAGGAGACAGGATGTCTGTGCTTGGGATGTGGGCTGTACTGTAACAGGCACAACCCTGCCTCCGATGTCTCTGACATGTGTGCACATACGTGTATGTGCGCAGACGAGTGTACATGGGTCTGTGACTTCATATGTTGTAATGGTTTACTACGGCCGAGCAGTGACGTCACAATTTAAACGAAAGCCATAAACAGGTGCATCTGCTTCCAAGAAAATTTAAAAACAGAGACACAATGAAAAGCAGGTAGAACAGAGGGGAAAACACAGTTGAATCGTGTTCGATGTTTTATAAGCCCTGGACCACTTACAGTTGCGCGTCGCGGTGCGACCAAGTTGATCCCCAAATGGAACAAATGCGTTTGCGGAGAGATGCTCGAGGAACTGGTGTAACCATCAGATGATCATGGCTCTTATAGCACGCACCCCCTCACAGACATCCACGGGAACCCAAGCCCCCAGTGAGACTCTGGGCTGAGCAGCTCTGCCTTGGTCCCTGAGTATTTTACCTAAGTGTGTGTCGTGGGCGCCAGGCCCACGGGCTCCTTCTCTGCATCTCTTTGCAGAGCTCCTGCCCGCATGGTCATGCAGGCTGCCCGTGGCTCTGTGGCTCCTCTGTCTTCATCCTTCCCCCCACCGGCCTGCAAGAGCAGAAGGGGCAAAGCTGAGCTGTTGGCAGCGAGTGGCTGCAGATGTGGTGCTCCTGCCCGGGGCCCTGACGGCAGCCCCTGGCAGCAAGCACACCAGCCACTGCTGTGGACAGACGCTTCCCGGGGACCGACGGTCAGCTCTACCACCGACCGGGTCCATGCGGGGCAGGTGGTCCACAGCAACTTCCACATTCTGAAGCAGCAGATGAGCAGATTCCCTACCTGGACCAAGGCTTTAGTTGATTTTCCATCTGTCTTGGAAACTCGTTTATACCTTTCACGGGTCAATGCAAGTGCTCATTTCTTCCACTGTGGCCTCAGAGATACGGGGTAGGGCTGATCAGATCAAATGAGAACATTTGTTTCCTCTGCAATCAAGAAACCTGTGTAAACATCCTTAGCATGGAATAGTTCCAAGTCTAGTGTGAGAACTAGGCTTGCTTGTTTTCTGGTCCTTCTTTTGGACAGAATGACAGTATGCCAGCACCTTTGTGGATATACACATCAGCAAATTTCGGACAGGATAAAGGGACAGCAACAGAGCTTTGTTACCCATTTATTTCCCAGGGAGGTGGGACAGATAACGAAAACCTGGGTATTTTTGCAGATGTGCAGACACATTCACCAACCGAAGCTCCCCGGCCAACTCTCCACCGGTCAGGTTATTAACCCTTAATGTTATCACAAGCAGGGCCTGAGAAATCTGAACAATGAAATCGGTGTGGTGGGACAACTCCGAGGGCTTCCTAGAGCCTCACCTGGTGATTCGGTGACAAAGCTCATCTTTGCAAGCCAGCCCTCGAACCGCCCCCCACCGATGGCACAGCCGCTCCGTGCATTTCCCAAGCCCCTGATGTGTTTGGCGGCCACTAACGACAAGTGGAATCTTGAAGGACCAATGCTATGGGCCTACAGTCTCTTCCTTCAGAATCCCTCATACAACCGCGTTTCTTTAAAAATTCGTGTAGGTGGTGAGGAGACATGAGCAACTTTCAAAATTCAGTCCAATAGCGCACAGACCTAAACCCTATCTGGACGTTGGAAGTAAGTCCCTGCAGAGCCTGCGACACTTCCAAGTCTCCAAGTGTGTACTGTGTGAGGCAGGAAGGATCTCGCCCCGCTTCGGCATTTATAACACAGATATGTCCTTTATCTTCCCCTTTTCCTGAGATAGTTTTAGATAAATGGATCTTCTGGGCCTGCCTTTGACTCTGACACAGTGGAGGGCGGTGCCTTGAAGGACCAAGAAATGCGTCTCAATCTTGGTGTGTAAATTAATTGCTAAATCACAATGCAATTTGTATGGAATTGCATTTGAATGCAAGATTAATAATGAATGAATTAATCAAGATTAATTTTATTATAATGGATACCAAAGGATCTAATGATGATTGGTCGCTTGTTCTTGAGAGCTGCCTTATAAATATTCACACTTTGGTTCATTCCTTGGCTCCTATATTTGAGGGAGGCTTTCTTTGATAACTGTGTGTGTTGGGTGGGAGAGGTTTTGGCAGAAGCCTCTCTTTTAGGAATTAATCTCCTTGCTAGACAGCCCCCCATCCCTGGAGGGGGTCCCCAGCTAATGAATTGTTGAGAAAATATATAAATTTTATATTTGGAAAATAAAGGTCCAAATGTGAGGAAGGTCTCTTTTCGATGATGTTTCTCTCATTCAATTAGCTTGACATATTTAAGAAAATTAATTCAAAATGAAATGAGGTGATGTTTTGGAAAATGGCAGGGCATTGTTTCAATTTGAGTTAGTGAGATTATGGTATGGTTATATTTTAAATCATCATTTAAATTTAATTCAGGTAGGTCTTAAAATTCTACATAACACCCAAATAATAATATAAAGTCACAGTGTTCTCCAAAAATCCAATTTTCTATATTCCCTGAACGAAAAATGAGAATAGTTATAAATTAAAAATGGTATTGGGTTTGCAATTGTTTTTTAGGGGGTGATAATTGTTTTTTGAACCCACAGGAACAATAATTTGCTGGGGAAGCTACACCTGTCCCGGGACGGGCGCCGAGCTCCCGACTACACTCCGGGGCCCACAGAGTTCATTTCCACTTGTTGGTCGCCTCCTGCTCAGTCCCTAGTCCCTGGAGGTGTGCTTTCTCCCGGCTTCTTCCCTTCCTACGCTTCTCAGCTGCACTCGTGGGTTCGCCGTCTCTCTCCTGCCCTTCGATGGCATTCCTGCATTGGGTCTCCTCTTTGTACTCATTCTTCACACTGTCCTACGACCCCTCAGCTATGAGCATGAGCTAAACCACCATCTGTTTGCTGCTTATGCTCACATCTCTTCCTCAGCCTGGTCCCTCCCGGATCATCCGGGATCCCCCCCATCTGCTGCTCATCGATGCCCCACAGGCATCCCTAACCTGCACCTGTCCAGGGCCGTAACCTCTTCCGTACCTTCTCCACCCTGCCTGTGCTTCCATTGGTGTCTTCCATCAGTGATTTCCAAACGGCCTCACCACGTTCCATGGGGCAGAGGTCCTGAGGGTCATGAGAATCCTGCCCTTCGAGAGGACCCACAACCACAAACCCTGAGAGTTTCTAAAACTAAAAACCATGTCGCGGGATGTCTCTGAACCCTAACAGACAACGGCTTCATTCTTGGCTCAGATCTTCCCTTAAGAGATTCTGTGTCTTTGACAACTCAACGCCCACAAAGATGCCATGACGTTCCCAGCACTTTCTCTGGCTATTGTGATTTTGCCAAATTCAACTTGGGTCACTGGAACCTAAGTTTTTGAAATTGTTAGCATTGTGATGCTTTTGTAAAACACTGTTAATTTCTATACTCTATGTAATGCTATGATCTAAGTTTTTTTGAATTATACAACTATCTTGGAAAATGCCAAGACCTCAACCAATGTTAATACATTGCTTTCAAAATAATCATTAATAACCATCATCGACTGCCAGAAATTTTGTGAGGGAAGTCATATAATTATTGATAATCCTCACAAAGAGTCCGCTCCTTAATCCCAGGTTGACAGACGCATACACTGGAGCTAAGGCAAGCTTAATGCCTTGCCCACGGTCACACTAACAAATGACCAGAATTCTAACCCATCATTTTAAAAATTCTTTGCTTTTCCCACTATACCTGCTGCCTACTATAGAGATTTGACAAATTTTTTATTTTATTTTTTGTTTTTAAAGATTTTTTATTTATTTGACAGAGAGAGAGACAGCGAGAGAGGGAACACAAGCAGGGGGAGTGGGAGAGGGAGAAGCAGGCTTCCCGCGGAGCAGGGAGCCCGATGCGGGGCTCGATCCCAGGACCCTGGGATCATGACCTGAGCCGAAGGCAGGCACTTAACGACTGAGCCACCCAGGTGACCCGGGAAATCTTTTTAACAATATAAATGATAAGTTATAAAATATTTTATATTATTATTATTTTTTAGAAGATTTTATTTATTTATTTATTTGACAGAGAGAGACAGCGAGAGCAGGAACACAAGCAGGGGGAGTGCGAGAGGGAGAAGCAGGTCTCCCGCTGAGTAGGGGAGATCCCAGGGGCTCGATCCCAGGACTCGGGGATCATGACCTGAGCTGAAGGCATCCGACAAATTTTTTAAAAATCAACTTTTACCTTAATTAACATCAACTTCCCTGACTGTAACACTTACAATTACAAAATTTGCATGATTCTCCACATGATACTGTGCTCTAGAATATTAAATTAAGTTTTGATAAACCAATGCCAGATTTTAGTGCTTTTCTAATCAACCAAGCTGTAGACAAGTGCTCAGGCTTTAGATTTAGGTAATTCCTTGGTTTTTTTTTTTTCATACTTTTTTTTTGAATATCAATAAGTTTCATGCACATTTACCCCTTTGCCAGGAAAGAATATAATGTACTACGATGCAATGCTCACTTAAGAAAGATCTCATATTTTGTACCTAATGTATTCATAAAGATAATTTTAACAAAAATTATTAAAGACTCGAGTGAAGTCAAGTATTTGATAAGCACATTATTTTTTTTTTTCCACTGGGAGAAACAAGAAGGGCACAGGTTTTGGGGATTGGCACCAGTGAGGGTAAATGAGAGAAATGCATGGTCAGGCATCTGGGTCAGATAAACACGCTCATCTTCTCTCCAGAAAACGTTGGTTAATTTAATTTTTAAAGCAGGTTGTCTGATGGCATTAGACATCTAACCCATAGATGTTGTACATCTCACTCTCTCTGGCCCAGGCCCCGTGCCAACATTGCCTGGGAATTAAGGGCAACGGCTCTGTGGTTCAGACTGCCCGGGCATCGTCCTTACATTTTATTTCCTCAGGCACCCGCTAATTCTCACTGTGGTCCTTTAGCGTTGGTGTGTAAAGCAACTTAAATTCTAATTAGAAACACAGTAGAAGAACCTGACCGGGCCCACTTTGCTGGAATTCCTCCTCGTTAAGATGAGCTTTAAGAGTAAGCAATAGGATCTGTCAACCTCAGAAAATAACCTACTTTGGAATGTTCTTTACTACAATCTGAAAATAGTTTTCTGGCAACTTACGGGGAAGAGAAGAAGAGCTAGCTGAGCCCCTCCTTTGGAGACGAGCCACGTGTCCCAGTACTGACAGCCAGTGTGTTAGGCTAGTAAATCCATTTTCCCCCAAATATACAATATTTCTCAAAGATATGTAAAATAAGAATTAACTTGATTTTCTTTTTTTTTTTAAGATTTTATTTATTTATTTGACAGAGAGAGACACAGCGAGAGAGGGAACATAAGCAGGGGGAGTGGGAGAGGGAGAAGCAGGCTTCCCGCGGAGCAGGGAGCCCGATGCGGGGCTCGATCCCAGGACCCTGGGACCATGACCTGAGCCGAAGGCAGACGCTTAACGACTGAGCCACCCAGGTGCCCCAAGAATTAACTTGATTTTCAAGTAGATATGCATGAAACCCGCACACGCAGATGGACAATAAAAGGGCCTTCTTCATGAGAGCAAACATTATGCGGAGGGCTGGAGGGTGCAAAACCAAGACGTAAGTGCGTCCGCGTGTGGGGAAACACATGATACATTCATTTCTATACTCTGTGTTAGTTACATTTTCAAAAAACATGTTTTGTCAACTTTTAGATGGTTTTTAGGGTTAAGTGCCTCTAAATTTAAAGTCCAATTGTTAATCTGAAAAAGTGACAATAAATAAACTGCAAAGTGTCCAGATATTCTAGAAGCACAGGGTAAATGGTCTGCTTTCTTCCAGATTAGCAAACAGACTTGCTGTTTTAAATTAGAGGTGCTTTATAGGTACTTTGTCTAGAGGACAAAGACAAATATATCGAGCTGTGATTTGGAAACATCATTCACACGGTACTTAAAAATGAAGTTTATTAAATGTCTCCAACAGTTTGTGCGCCCACGGTTGGCCCGTGTGCTTAGGTATGCCCCATCTGGGTGGGAAAACACAGTGAGAACGACCGTGTCCAAACATGCAACAAACACTGAGCTACACGTGACTTACGAGCCTTAGTTCTCAATGTTCTTACCTACACCGACTTCTAGTACAAGGGGCTTGGGGGCTGCCCTCAACAATAAGCAACTACTCACATTTTAAATTACAGGACTAAGTGCCCTCAAGAGCAGAGCTCAAGAGCAGGTTGGGCACATGGAGCGGATTTGCAAAGCTGAGGTGAACGTCCCTGTTGCCGGAGGAGCCATCATCCTGGACGCAGGAACCGTGTGTGGAGGGCTCAGGGAGCACGTAGAGAGAGGGCCTGGGGAGTAGAGACGCATGAACATATGCACATTCCTGCATTTAGCTGCATGTTGTATAGCTATAGAAGCAAAAGGAGGGTCAGAAAAGTAAGGTAGCTTATTCACCGATTCCTTAGCCCGAGAGCCAAAGCCATGGGCCCTCCTGGGTCACCCCAGACTGTCCCCAAAGAACAAAACTCAAGGTTATCATTTTTGCAGAATTAGTCAGGGCCACAAGCCACAGTTGACAAAAGTGGATTCAAATTACTTATTTAATAATGCCCCTAAGAGCGTTTATTTTATCGACAATGGCTTATATTATAGATTCAAGAAAATAGCCTCTCTGGGGTGAAAACCGAATAATATGTCACTGAATCACATGTGAGCTGTTCATTATTCTCAGCCAGCATTCTAGAAAACATGAAACTAATAATCCAATTGCTCAACTCTTGGCTTGCAACTGTTGTGCAGACTTTTAAATAACACCAAGAATCCCCAGCCTGCCTCGCATTAAAGATGCAGGTTTGGTCCTAACGCCTAAATAAATCATGGAAAGGCTACCTTTAGTGGATTTTGATGCAGTGTTGGGACATACCCAGTGCTGGGGGTAAGCCCAGGAACCAAACGTCAGGCCTGTCCCCACATTTGCAAAAGTACAAATGGAGCTCCATTCGCCATAGAGCTACCCATTTACAAGTTATCCATCAGGATAAAACACTCGGAAATAAAGTGCATTCTAGGGCCCCATCGTGCTGATGGGGGTGGGGAGATCAGCTATCACGGGGGGAAGGCAGGAGGGGAGAATTCGGTGAAGGACGCACTGAGGGATCTTTTTGGAATGCCTGAGGATTCTTGCTTCACAGGTGGAGTGGGCCCTCCCTGCACTTCCGGAGGGAGTCCATGGAGGGGCCTGCTCTCAGTGTGGTCAGGGTGAGCCTACCCCACAGCCTCAGGGCTCTGACCAGGAAACCCTGGCCCAGCGCCAAGCGGCAGTGTGCTCTGGATCCTGTGGTCCTAGCAAGTTCCCAGGGGTTTCCCTGAGGGTGAGGCTTTGGAAAGCACTGTCCTAAGAGGAGGAGTGGCGGTAGCGAAGGCGGCTGGCCGGGCGAGGCCATGTGTCTGAACCCCGAGTCCGGCTTTGCTCTACGTCACACGTCCTGTGGGGGTTGTGGGGTCAAAGCTGGTGCCTCTAAGCCCCCGCAGACTAGGTGACACCACAGACGCACTGCCGCGTCCCTGCCTGCGTGAGGGGTTGCGGCAGGCACGGCCCCACACCTGGTCCTTCCGCGCCGGCCCAGCGCCGGTTCTTCTCTCGGGGGACACCTCCCTCTGTCCTCAGAGACGAACCGAGGACATTCTCTTAAGACTTCTCGATGAAGGCAGAGTACATTTTTGTTTCAGTACAATTATCTTTATTTAATCAAATTATGGAAAGTCTTTGCTGAATCAGATGTTTGTATTTTTATAAAAAGTCGGTTTAAGCTCAATATACTACTTGATTATTGGAGACTGAAAGCAAATACAATCTCTGAGACAAGAGGGAGGAATTGGGAAAGAAAATACAATATGTCATATACTTTTTTTTATCATTTTAATACAAAATGTTGGGGGCAAAGAGGAATATTTAGATCTAATATTGATTTTTTAATTATCTTCCACATTCTCTTATCTTCTCTTACAACTCTTTTTGGTTTGTTTGTTTTTGCATTCACTGGTTAAAAAAATTGGTATTGGTAGCATTGACATGGACTTATATTTTAGGTCCATATCAATACTGTACATCTAATATACTAACAAGATTTGCAGAGGAAACACCCAACCCAGCGTTTTGTGTTGACAGAGATAAGGGGGCCCGAAAAGGAAAGGCATGAAGTCGACATGGCCAACAGATGAGTACTTCCACGAAGGGGTCATGTTATCTCAGGACCATCGTGACCAAGGCCCTACAGACATGCGTTCTGCACAGAAGACAGCCTGACGCTCTGGGAGGCCTGGGCGGTGCCTCCCGGCACACCTGGCTGATTCTCAGGCTGGATAGCTGCCCAAAAAGGTAAAATGGGCACGTCTGGGACAAAACGAGATGTGACGGATGGATGACGTTAAAACTTCCCGTCCCCGCTAATGTCTGATTATCATAATTTCCAATGTTATGAATCGTTACTTATTGATTGGCCTAAGTGCACTTTGTGTATTGTGATAGCAAAGCACGATCCTATCTGTTCCCCAACCTCATCCACGGAGAAGACTATGTAAAAAGCTATCTTCATTTTGGGCAATTAAATGGAACACCACATAAGGCGTCGTGTACATGAGCAGAAATATGACCCCCTGATGTGGACGTAGTTTGCCATGTAGAGAAAGCACATATCAAGTTTACGCAGGCTACAAAACCATTAACAGGGGTGGCTTTTAAGGGGTCCGCTGTGACTCATGCTGTATCCATCTGTGCCATTTGGAAATCAAGTCTTCTTAATCGATGGGATACACCGCAAGTTTCAATGGTTTTCAGCAGAGAGGACACATAATTCCACTGTAATTTGAGTATGATATTCTAATTGATTAATTGGATTTTCTTGTAAGGTGGCACAAGATATTGTGATGTAGAAAGGTTATCCACAGTGTATGGGAGAATAAGAATGCTCAAAAGTGCACGGTAAAATTAGAGACGATGGACTCTGAAAAACAAGCTGAAGGTTCTAGAGGGGAGGGGGTGGGGGATGGGTTAGCCTGGTGATGGGTACTAAAGAGGGTACGTTCTGCGTGGAGCACTGGGTGTTATGCACAAACAGTGAATCATGGAACACAACATCCAAAACTAATGATGCAATCTATGGTGATTAACATAACAATAAAAATTATTAAAAAAAAGTGCACGGTAAATTAATGGCACCACAATGGGGGGACGTAAGTAATGAAATGGCCATTTACTCTCAACAAGTGTATTCTGTTTTTAAATTGCATACATTTATGGGCAAAAGCAAAATAAAGCACAACGAGAAGCACACGCACCCCCGCACACACACGCACGTGGAAGACTCCTGCACCTGGTCACACTTCGAAGGAGTGTGTGTGGTCCATGGTCATTGTAATGTGGGCAGTAGGCTGCTTGTGTGTCCGCTGCCCCTGGAAGGGCACTGAGCACTCCCTCCCCTTTGCTTTCTCTGGTCCCAGAAACCTCCCCCTCATCCAGTCAACCCTTTCCTTAGCAGCAAACACACTTTAATCTAAATGAAAACTCCCTCATCTGTGGCGTGTCCATTGCATCCCAGAGCCTCTCTTTCCCGTCTTCCGGGGGCACAAGAATGAGGCACACACCTGCCTTGGCAGGAAGAGGAGTGACGGACATTTTGGGGGTGAGAGGAAATACCAGGGAGCTAGAGAGTGGCTCTGGGGAGACACGGATCCGGCGGGACTGGTGAGAGGGAAGGAGTTAGCTCAGCTGAGTGGAGGTGGCTCCTTGAGGGACACCGTGGCGGGGAAGCCATTTCTCCGAGAGCAATCTGGGGAAGGCCGTGGCTGTGGCCAACGTGGTGATTCTTGCTATTCTCAATCCAAGATGCTGACAAGAAAAAGCTCCAGGCGCCCACTGTCTTCACGCTGAGAGAACAGGGGTGACGAAACCGGAGCCTCCCGGGCTTGAGCGGGATCTTACGAACATCTCCACCTGGTTCGGAAGGTCTGGGCTGGGGTCTGAGATGGCACTTGTCTGACGCCGCCGAGGTGGGCCAGGGCTAGCCGGTGCCAGGATGACTGTCTGAGTAGGGGCCTGGCCATTGGAGAGATGGAGGACATGCAGGTCCTGAATGGGAACCTATTCTAGGTTAAGATGATTCTAGGTCCTGCAAGCCCCTGAGCTGTGGTGCAGCTCACATGCTTACAGTCATATCACCTAAAGATCAAAATATTTTACGAGAATCACTTTATTCATTTTTCTCTTCCTTTCGCTCAAGGGCAAGACTTAACTAAAAACAAAATGAATTACTAATGGAGAAAGTCACCCTAAACCTGCCATTTCTTTCTGTCATGTAGAAATATGACAATGGGCCTGTGTTATGAATTCCTCATAAAAGCATTTGGCAAGGTATGGACAACAAAATGACGTGTTTCCGGGTGCTGGCTTTTAAAAGATAGAGTCTCTTACAGGATATTTGATCACATAATTAAGAAAGAGACCAAGCTGTATATATTCTGAGCATTAAAAAACACCCTGGTGAGAACCTGTGAGATAAAACTATTTGATGTAATACATAAGGGATTAGAAGCGCTGCTGACTTTTGTTGGGAAGGCTCAAGGTATTTTGGGAGGGAGATATACATACCTCCTCTTTTTAACAAGCAAGGACCCCGTTTCTCAATCTCCCTCTCTCTTTCATTTGAAATAGGATTCGATGAAGAAACTCCGTGCGGAAGGGCAGCCACTCGGAAGGTGTGCCGCTGAAATCAGACCTGAACAGAGAAAGCATCGCTGTAGACTCCCCTCCCCGCCCCAGACTCGGCTCCTGAAATACGTCCTTGCCTCTCCATGTCCCCTCCCTGCCCACAGGTGGCCCTCAGGGCGGTTCCAAGGGGCCTGGGGTCATATTATTGGGGGACGCTGCCTGGTGTCATGACGTCTGGTAATTGAGACTTCCACCACTCACCACTCTCTGGAAGCGCACACGACGGTGGGGAACCTGGCGTTGTGACAGACAGATGGGCACCGGAGAGGGTGGATGGTCTGAGTACAGCCATGTGGAAAGGTATGGACGTTGCAGTCTGCGCCCCATGCAATTGGCACAAATCATCTGGATTTGACCTGAGGAAGGCTGTTCGGAGACACGAGAGTGTGCAAACAAGGGGTGACAGCCGCTCCATGACCCGACCTGTGTCATGGGGCAGCTCCAGCGTCAGGCAGGGTTGGAATACAGATGAATGAGCCTCTCTGGGCGCGGGCTCTGCCTCATTGGGCCCAATTTCATCAAACAGCCAAGTGCTGGGGGAGAGGGATACACCGGGCAGCCTGTACGGCGAAGCATCGGCAAGAAAACCGTGCAGCTGACAGACAGCCCAGAGGGCAGCCCAGCCCGGCCTGGTGGCCGCTCTTTGCTGAAGTCTTGTTCTTCAGGAGGAAGGAACAAAATCACTCGCCAACCACAGGCGGTGCTCATTGTCTCCGGGGTCGGGAAGGACGCGGGCTGGCGCTGTGAGCCATGTGGGCCCGGCCGATGGCTCACGTCCCCAAGTCCCCACTCCTCGTCCCTCGGGATACATCGCTCTCTTCATCAACTGTGTTCTTATTTGTGATCTGTGGCATTGTACTTCTTCAGAATAAGGTCATCGGTTACATGGATGCTGACCCACGTGCATGCATGTATCCTTGCAAAAACACTACCGCTTCAAACGCATCCTAATAATGCAGGTATAGAGGGTCTGTGGGCTCCCCGAGGCTGGGGGCTTATCCCAGGTTATCAGCCCCCAGGGCCCAGCAGGTGCCCATGGGGGTGCCGGAAGCCAGGTCCAGGCCCTGGGCCTTTGGGTGCATGGTGCACGGCTCCCTTCATGAGAAAGTTGTGGGATGGCCATTGTGCATGCATGGATCTTGGGGAAGTTAATTGGACTATCAGCAGTAATTTAGGACTTTTCATAAGCCAAACTGCTTCAGCTTTTCACATAAACTCTCACAGAGCTCGTCAGCGGGGCTTATAGACCTTCTCTTCGCTGCGTGTGACCTGAGCCAGCTTGTCTGCCTGGCCACCACTTTGTTCCCAGGAGGCATGCCACCCCTGTGGCCTGAGACATGGTGGTGACCGGGAGGTGGGCCCTGCAGCCACACATCTCAGGCGCCCTAACCAGGGGATGCGGGGGCCATGGCTGCAGATGCGTGGAGATTTGTGGCCAGAGGTTCCTGAGCACCAGCACTGGGCTGTTTTCATCCTCTTTTTGTCTTTTTCAGCATTGTTGAGCATAATTGACTCCTAATGTTTGCACGTTTAAGGTGCGCAACGTGGGATGTATGTGACCACACTAAGTTCAGTTAATATCCATCATCACAGCTACAGTTTCACTTCTTGTGAAGAAAATCTTTAAGATCTACTCTCTTAGCAAATCCCAGAGGAGCTGCATGACACCATGGACTATATCCGCCATGTGGGCAGGACAACCCCAGGGCATCCCCATCCGGCACCTGGAATGTGTCCCTTTGACCGTCTCCAAACTTCCCCTCCTTATAAGCCTTATACCCACAGCCAAGTGGGCACCAGGCTCCTCACGTCAGGACCGGACAACAGAGCTTGGGATGGATCGCAGGGATCGGGTATTTGCATCAGTTCCCACTAGTGACCTTTCACCCCTGTGTGCTCCCCATCTCCAGGACCGTGGCTGTAAGAGGGCTAAACTGTAGGTTGCACACATGCTTCCCTTAACTTGCTGGTTAGCACACACTCACGGGCCACACACCTATGTGCACACGCATTCCCAAGATCAGAATGCATCACAAAGAAATCCTCGGGTACAACTGACTGCTGAAGACAGAAAACATTTTAAAAGAGTCGTGTTCGCTGATGGCAGCCAGTCTGTTTAGAGATGGGTGAGGGGTCATTCTAATTCTATAAAATCCTGCCCCTTACTCACTTGTCTTTAAAATCTCTGTTCCAAGGATACAAAGTGCGAAATGGATAGAAACTGGGTAACAGAACAGAAGAATCACAGATCACGGGACATGTTCATAAATGAAACACAGTCAGTGTGGAGAACCCTCGGGAGGGGGAAATTTCCAGGGTGAGTCATCCCTAGACTCTGCAGACAGCTCACTTTTACCCTGTAAACACAGGGGATTTTAACTCGCTCTAAGATAGCGCGCAGAGGGTCACGTTTTTCTCTTTGAACTCAGCTAATTCGCTGTTGATTTTTGTTTTAATTTAGGTCACCCAATCTTAGTTACCTTATAATGAGAAATGAAACATCTTGGGTAATAAGGAGATACCCAAATGAACCCACTCCTGCTCAGATTCCCGTCTGCTAATTATGCACCTGTAGAACACAGGAGGGAGTTAAGAAACTGCCCGACTTCCTCCTGTGTGTCCGGAGCCATAAAGCCTGGGATGCTCACAGATGATATTTTCTCTTCTTCAACCGTCTTAGGCAGGAGACCACATACATAAAATAGTTAACATCATACGTGGGCTTGTGTGCATATCGACTGGCTCTCTGAGGCTTGCGAAGCAGCACGCCCTCTGGACGGCCTCGGCGGTGTTTCAGCTGTGAGTGGGTCTGCATGAGGCTGATGCTCCCAAGGAAGAAGGGGACGAGGCTGAGCCAAAACGCGGACCGTGGCACCTCCGCGTTCCCTTGGTGCTTCTGTGAGGAGTACTGTCCAGCTTCCCTGGTCTCTTCTGTCTCTACTCTATCATCCTCAGCTACGCGGACCTTGTCTCCCTCGAACAGAAACACCCAAATCTAAGGCGGGGCTGGCTGAGCTGGGAGGCTCCCTCTTGGACACTTGGTTTGGAGAGTTCTGCGAGCTGAGCCAGGGAGGAAGCCACTGCGGGCGGGGGGCTTCATGGCGGCCCACTGGGGGCAGAAGCCTTGTTCTTCTGGGAATCACAGCTCAGCAGCACGAGGTCAGGAGAGGGGCCCGGGGTGGCCGTGGAAGGCGGGCGGCCCCAAGGCCAGGGGTCTTGCTGGAGACACCCTCGCGGGGCTCCCCAGGGCACCGGCAACAGTATGACGTGCAGCACACCCGGGGACATGCATTCTGAACATAGCTGAGGTCCTCTCGGAGCTTTCCTGGCCCCATCTTTAAAATGGGCATACAGATTTAAACCAGAGAGCGAGAATTATTTACACGAGACGCAGTCTGTAAAGAATGGAGTGCCACGCGGGCAGCCCTCTGGCTCTCTCCGGGGGTTCTGCGGGTTCCACGGCCTTCTGCACGTGCCTGCTCAGCAGCACACGGGTGGAAATGTGGCGCTTCTGCATTGCGGCCCGCCTCCGGGGCCTGCTCCAGTGGGCTTTCTCCCCCCGGTGTATCTTCCTCATGCTCTGCTCACCCAGGTTATGGTATTGGTAAAACCGCCTTCCTGCTAACTGATTACAATCATATCTGCTCACACCCTCCCTTCAGACTGTAAACCTCTCGTCTTTGTAGCATAAAACCGGATTCAACTTACTGTTGGTGTTGGGGAAAGAATGAATAATACCTTTATTGAGATGTTCATGGAGTTTAGAAATCCAGTCTTGAATGTGTACAGAGTAAGCACTAGAAATGCCTTTTGGATGATGCTACAAGTGTCCTCATTCCCCCTAAATTTCATTTTTAACACCATTAGAAATTCATTCCTTTCAGTTAAGGAATGGCTCCTATTAAAATGCAAAAATCTTAAGAAGACTAATGCATTAAGTACTTACCAGTAATTAACACCTCATCATGAGTTCATTTATCAGACCCCTTCTTTGCTGTAGCTGCTGGAAACTCCGGGAACCCAGGAAGCACAATCCTGGAGGCGGGGCGTGTAGCACCTCCCGCGGGGGCTTGGCCTCAGTAGTAAGGGATGTTCCCTGAATGAACGGATGAGCCAATGAATGAACGCATGAATGCCTCAGTGTGCTCAGTACTGAGGTAGAAAGACCCAGAGTCTGTGCTTCAGTCCCATCGAGGATTAACAAGAGTAACGTGAGGTTCTTTTTATGACCTATCAATATTATTTACAAATCATTTTGGGAGGCAGCTGAGCATCTACTCTCTGAAAGGACGGGGCATGCATGTCTGGCCACCCAGGGGAGATCAGGACTTTGGGGAGCCTGAGGAAACACAGCCCTCATGCTGTAGCGAGGGTGCAGCCAGGAGCAGAACGCCCGCCGTGGGGTGGGGGCAAAGCGCAGGCCCACCGGCAGTGGGGGCCGGGCAGATGGGGACATTCTGCCAGTGTTTCAAGAACAAGTAGAGTTTTTAACTTCAGCGGGTATTGGAACAACTTACCTTAAACGTCGGTGGGTTTAATCTCAGGAACTCTGTATTTTATCCCAGGAAAGGAAGAAATGGGAAAAAAGAAGCAAAAACCATAAATACCAAGTGCTGGAGCAGCATGTGGCTGAGCAACGCCTTCTCCTCTGGCAAACGTGGCTTGCACGATCCTTCAGGCCTGCGATCGGACCAGTCCCTAGTTTTGACTCTTCCCGTGCACCTAGCACGGCACAAAATCAACACTCAGGGATGTACATGCTGCCAACGCCTGCGGAACTTGGAACTCAATGATTTCTAATTTCTTGACACATTTCAAAATCCCTAAGGGTACGTGAAAATGGACTTCCTCGGGGCTGCGACAGAAGTCCCGCCATCCTTGATCTCAGCATCTTGCTGGCTCCCTGTAGTGGACACAATGTATCCCCTACGTCCTCTCCTGTGTCTAACATCCCCCCCCCACCAAAAAAAAAAAAAGTAAAAGGAAGCGTGAAAATTGTCAGTGTCTTGACAGAAAGGGCCATCCTGGTGGGGCCGGGGTGTGCAGGGTGGGTTGTCCACAGAAAGAGGCAGGGGTCTGGAGGCAGGTGTTCTGGGAACAGGGCAGCGACGCGGCGGGATGCTTGCGGGTCCGCGCTCGGGCACCTGGGCCAGCAGAGTGCCCACGTCGCCGGAGGGAATGCGGGAAGGGTGACAGACCGGGATCAGAAAGGGCATCAACAAAAACCCTGTTGTCTCCGGGACGTATCCTGCTGCATCCCGACCATGTTATGACACTCTGAAAGCACTTTCTGTGTGGGGTGGGGGTGGTCTGCGCATGTGCACAGAACAACCACGGAGACGTGACCCGTGTGCCCCGTCTGCCCAGTGCTCTGCTGTGTGTGCAACTCATGCCCACTTCTGGAAGAATCTGTAGGTTTTATTGGTTTCTCAGATGGATCCATTATTAAAATGAAGAAAGCAACATGGAGATAAATCTTCACTAAATTTAGGATATTTAAATAAAGATGTTAAGTTATCCTGATCTGAGCGGCTGACTTTGGCTATAAGTTATCAATAAAACGTGCTGTAATTTCAGGTCAATTGATATAAGCTTTGTTTCCCCCATGTCCATAAGCTGTTCAAGGCCAGGAACCAAGTACCGTGTGCCGCCATGGTGGCCCTTCATAAACACACATCAAATAAAATGCACTCTCCAGATCCCACCCAGTAAAATGAGACCCCTCGGACTACTACTTTCCAGCTTTATTTACAATGTTTAACTTAGCTCTAAACTTCTTACGGGGACAAAGTCGCAAACCCTAAATTTTCCTGGCAGCCTCGGTGAGTGCGCTCTGGGCGAAGTCGCTTGCTAGCGCCGTCTGTGGACATCGGGGTGAGCGGGCGTCAGAGGCAGGGTCCTGGCTTCTGGAGAAAGCTGCTCGTCGCAGTTGAAAGTCACTTCATCTACTGCACACGGTTCAGTCCCCAGCCTACATGTGGATTAAAACCATGGAAACGGAACTTACTAGGGCACAAGGGCACATTATTTTATGCAGTCCATGAGCAAAACTCCACTCAGATAAACAAGAACATCTCTAGCTGGGAGTTGCCCTCAAGACTCCCGTGGGAGCCAAGCTCCTGGCACAGCCGTCGGCCGGGACAACCACGTGGCCTCTCGCAGCGCTGCTCAGCCCCAGGCCAGGGCTGCCAACCGCACATGGAGCAAGGCGGACGCCCCACCAAGGCAGGGAGGCTCCCCCACAGCTCGCCTGCTGGGTCACCAAATACCCACGTGGCCGATTCTCTCTCTCGGGGATGGCCTGTTTTAACCGCTGTAAACATTAGGGTTTTCTGTTTTCCCTTTAAATCTCTCTTTGCCCTCCTACTCTCTTTTTCTCTAAAGTTTCCAGTGGTGGAATATGCAAGGCAGTTGACCAGAGCCTCCTGTTCGAGCACGGGAAGACAAACACCGTGTAACACGGCGTTTCTGTGGTCTCAGCGAGGGATCACGTGCTGGGGGGATCCAGGGGTGTTAGAACTACTGATATGGGAGGTGCCCTCATGTGTACAGAGCAGGAAAATAGAAAAGGACACATCTCAGCACGAGGTAGTTCAAGTCAACTCATTTTTTTAGAGTTGAAAAGAAATACGTGTCTTCAGAATTGGCAAATGTCTGCAAGGAGCTGAGTACTAACTCTTACTCAGCACTTCTGTTTCCCGTTGATGAAGGCCACCCAGACTGGGGTCCCTGGGGGTCGGTTTGCATCTAGGCAGAGTGCACAGCTCATGAAGAACTAGGTTAGCACATGGGATCAATGAGAGGACAGCCGGTCTCCCAGTGGTCACCATCCACCTATTACGAAGGGCATCTACTGTTACAGAAGCAATACTTCATTCAAACAAAATCCCTGCTTGGTTTTACCGTCGGCTTGCTGTCCCCATTGGGGCTTAAAAGAGCTCTGTCATCTGAGGGAGCCGGTCTGTGAGCCTTTCCCTGGGCCACAGGGCGCCTGCACGCCTTGCCCGCGCCCAATCTGCGGGGCCACCTGCTTACTGCTGTGCCTAATGGAGGTGACTCACCCACCTGCTCTCTTGGAGGCAGCCTTAATTAGAGCATTCCATGCTGCTCTGTGGCGCCCCGTCGAAGGCCCCGTCTGTATGGCCGTTAAGTAATGTGGGCGATAAACATGTTTAAATAGTTGCTGCTCTCAGGTTCACTGAGCAGGGACATGTTTTATTTTTGTTAGGACAGAAAATGGCGTTAAATTGGTTTATTCCCGTAGGGCCGTGGCCAGCACGGAGCTTACTCCTTAGACTAGCTCCACCTTAGTGGCAGTGAGCAGAAGTCAGGAATCTCCTCCACATAGGGCCCTGGTGCCCCTCCCGGTGGCTTCACCACTTTCATGCGGTTTTTCAAATTTTGGATACTTTGTTTAAGGAAATGAAACAAACAGCAAATACTATTGTGAATTAGATTACTGCTTTGTCCAACTTGGTCAAAACACACACATGGGGAAGACACAGCCCACGTGGGGAAGACACAGCCCACGGGATGTAAAGAGACTGCGGAATGAATCCAAAAGCCCGTCTGGAAGAAGGCAGAACACAGACAGGCTGCTGTGGAGAGAGCGTATTTTGAGGAACTGCGAGCCGTGGAGGGAACCAGCTCTCTCGGCCCTGGGCCAGTGGCGGAAGGAAATAGGAACGCTGAGCTGTTCTCTGTACAGGAGGGACCTCGGACCTGACGCGACGGATGACCCCGGCCCGCGTGCGGGCACCAGCACGCCCATCCCAGCGACTCCTCTGGACTTCTGTTTCTGCCCATCTTTGTGCTGCGCTCCCACCCAACATGCGTGCCAAGGGTGGCGGGAGGCCCGATCCAGGGACCGGACTCAAGTACTGATCCGAGGGGGGCAGCGTGGTAGATACATTTGCAAACATCCCCTAGAATGTCATTCCGCCGTAGTAGGATTAAAAACATTGACTCATGCCGTGACCTTTCCGCAGAGAAAGGAAGTTGAACCCTGAAGGAAAATGTATATTGAGAGTTGCCTGTCTCTTAATTTAGAGCTCTCTGTACTCCAGCAAAATGTAGAATTATTTTTTCTTAACTTTTGTGGCTGCCAAATTAACTCTGCTAGGGTGACATAAAGCTGTGTATTCTGACCTGCGTGAAGCTGGCTCAGCGTTGACGCTCCATGCCAGACTGAAGCACGGAGCTGGCTCTTGGTTGCCTCACGGGTCATCTGCACCTTCCAGAAACTGAGGGGCAGCAGGTTCCTGCAGGGAGGCCGCATTTCTCGGCTTTGCCGAAGCCTGTGCCGAGAGCAGGCATGCAGAGGGGTTGCTGGAGTGAAACCACAGTCAAGTTTCCAAAAGGACAAAATGAAGAAAGGCGGCCCGAGCTCCCCACACAATGGTGCTCCCCCTGACAGCAGCTCTCTGTTAACCGCCTCCAGTGTTTAACATATTGGAGCCGTTCATCTTCCTTCAATGAACTTAATAACTCTGCCAGGTGAGGAGCCGCACGCCATGCTTCTTCATGTTGTCTCTTCCCCGCGCGGACATGTGGTGATGTGCAGGCGGCCCGCTCGGCTCCGGTGCCGCCCCACAGCTCGGTTATTGCCCCCATCAATAACCTGCTGCGCACACTCTTCATTCCTCACGCCTTCCTGGTGGCCTCCCACATCTAATAAGACCTCTTTGCCATGATCCCTGATCGATACAAGGGAGCACCTGTTCCCTTTACTGAACTCATCCTGCTAAAGTAACATGACAATGGAACAAATATGATTGTGACTGGATCATGTCCAGTAACAAGAAACCGATCTGGAAAATTTCCCTTTGGGGCCAATTTATACAGAAAACCAATTTTTACACTTGGGACATAGCTCTTTCTTTGCTCACTAGCCACAATACTCGGAAATAAATACAAGCCTCACTGGGTATTACACTAACCAAGTATTAGTTTAAGAAATGTTATTTTGTTCCCTGCATATGTCTAAATATCGATGAGTTAGGGGGAAATTCCAATGCTGTCTTTTTTTTTCCAAAAGACTCAGAAATACACATTTACTCCCAATGCGAATTTGTGGAGTTCAGACCTGACTTTTAAAGGTTAATATTTTTATATTAGAATAATACAGATTTATGCTTTTGTGATTACTTTGATGTGTGGGTTTCCAGTTTCATTATCAGTGGAAGCGTGCTCCGGACATTTGCCTGCCTACAGCATGCCCTGGAATGGTCTGCCCTTTGTACCAGCGCTCCAGCACTGAGTCGCTGAAGCACCCGCCCTTGCTCATCTGCGTGTCCTGGAAACACGGCTTTAACAGCTGAAAACATGAACACTTAGCATGAGATTCCTAAAGGAAATAACATGGTCCAATATAGAGAGATCTCTTCATGAAATCAGTACAGGAGAGTACAAAGTGCAATAATTTTGGAGATGCAGGGATGGCATTTCATGAAGATAGCTGCAGGGGTTCAGTGCCAAGAGATATATTCCATACCCCCCCCCAGCAAAGACCCCGAGCCGACGCCATGCGCCTGGAATCTGTGGGTACTCATGTTACACAGTCATGCATGGGAACGGCATGGCCATGGGCATTGGGACCATGGGCATTATTCCCAGTATTTGTGAATGTTATAGCATCAAACAGAGAAAGAGCAACCAAAATGCACGATGCATCCTTCGAGTAGAAAGTGGCAACATTACTCGTTACAATTTTCCAAACTGTATCGCTGGTTTTACCCCCAACAAATTACAGTACATTTTTTTTTTTTTTTGCAGGAGGCATAAAAAATGCCACTACTAAGTGAAGGCCTTTTCTGCTGGTTTGCTTCAGGTTTGAGTTTTTAACAGCACAGGGCATGTTTAGCTTTATCAACTCGTCGGCATGTATAAAATCAAATATTATTTTTTAACTTCTTACAGAACTTTTGTTACGTCAGTGTTGGATCTCAGCCTGGCCTCTTCTGCACAGACTGGGGAGGAAGTGCCACACAAAGGTTCTAGGAAGGGAGTGGCCCCCCAAGACCTTGTCTCCAAAGACAGAGGCATCACTGCCTTGCTATGTACACGTTTTCAAAATCCATCGGGCTTCTTATTAGCTTATTTTGTTACACACGATTCAAAAAATCAATTTCTAGAAATATGAGAAATACTTAAAACTATATTGAAACTCCGGAGTTGTGAATATGACAGGGCTAAGACTGATGAGAAAAGAACTGGAAGGTCCACTTGAAACCAATTCCTCCTCTGCGGAAGCCGCGTGAATTAATCATCACGTTATTATCAGCACGTGGAAGTAAATCTCTTCCCTACATTGAACTAACCTCATGGATCAGTCTTCATAGCTGAGAAATAAAGATCCTCCCGCTAGACAAGCGGGTAAGCAAGTGATTACATCTGGCCCCTTTGTGCACATGGTACATCCGGGCCGACAGTCTCAGTGGTAATAAATATGGGCAGCTCGGAAATCGCTGTGAGTTTTTAGTTTTGATGCAACGTCAGAATGTGAAATTCAAAATTTAAATTTCTGTTCCCATGTCAGAGTATTCTGAATCAAACATGGAATTAAACATGGAATCTGTGTCATTTATGATGCCTATGGCAGCATCAGCATCCCCATTCCTGAGGTAACATTTCAATTAAAAATGAAGGTTTTCAGAGCCATCAAATATTTATGTTAGCGTAAAATACACAGGACAGATTCCAGCATCACAGGTATTTTTTCTGGCAGGGCATATTTACGTGTTTATATGCACTTTTTAACTTTATGTAAATCTTTCTGGATTTTGATTTATTCAGATCTATCTCAGTTTATTGCCGGTGTGTGTACAAAAGTCAATAGGAAAGAAACTCTGAAAACAACCTCAGAGTAATCCCAGGACACCCACCTCTGCTCACGCTCTGCCTGGGAAGCCACCACGGCAGAGAACTTTCCAGCAGAACCGGCATGATATCCCACTAGCTCACACCGAAGGTCAGGTGGGGGTCAGACCTTCTCTGCTTCTGACGTAGTAGAAAACACAACAGAATGCAGAGTTTTAGTTAATGAGCAAGAACAGGTTACTTCAAAGTGTTGCCAAACTGAGGACAAAATAAACCCATTTGTTAATATTTCTGGATAAACAGAAGGTGTATCTCAGGCAAATCAACCTCTGACAAAACGCAGTCCCATTTCCACGGATGAGCTGGAAGAGTGAAGGCCTCCTGGCAGCCGAGGCCGGGCCTGACTCCCTTCTCTGCACTTCTGCCCAGTAGGAGCCACATCGGGCCGTGTGAGCTCAGAGGCTGAATTAGAAACTGAGACCCGTAGAGCGTGGAGAAATAGGAACCAAGAAGACATGGACTGTCTCTGGGCAAAGCGTGCATGCATGGTCACGAAGCGGACTCAGAGGCTGGGGGTGTGGGCGCTGCATACACCTGGGAGTCCAGCATGGAGGACGCAGGGCTCAGGCTGAGGCATCTCACAGGAACCGCAAGCACCCACAATAAAACTGACATGAGTCACGACTCTGGTGGCCTCCCTGTGTACTATGAAGACATTTTTTGCACATTTGCACCGGGTCCCTAAAAATAAGCAAGGAAGAGGGGTGTATCCATCCTTTCAAAGAGCTGTTCCTCTCTTTCTGGAAAGTTCTTAGGTAGCAGCATGATCAAGTGATGGTAGGGCGCGCTTGGCGATGCATTAAAGACGCACAACCCAAGCTGTAACTGGTTTGACGGTGTTGGGATAATAGCCCGTGTCCTGGTAAGTGATACACCTGTTCGACAGCTAGACCCAGCCGTCAGCAGGAGAGAAGGCCGAGGCCGGCGATGCTGACCTTGCCCTGCAGAGCCCGGCACCGCGAGGATTCAGGCAGGCCACGCAGTGCACCGCCGGGCTTCGAGCCACAGCAGAGCATTTCAAGAGGGTTTTTATTTCCACTCGATCATCAACCCGTAATAACTCACAAGTCAAGCCATGTTAAAAAATATTCCCATTCTCCTTCGCCGCTCTTTGATGACCATGCTTCCTCCTGGGCTCTGGAAGTTGCTTGCCCGTCTCGCTGTCTGCAGTGACACCTACCGCTGGTAGAGCTGCTCTGGCCAGGGCCGGAGAGAAGCACAGGACGCCGGCCGGCACGCCAGGATGAATGGCAAGGCCTAATGAGAGCCAGCACCCACACAGGAAATGAGCGCAGTGTGCCTGACGCGGAGCCTCTGCCTCAGGCACTGGGCTCCCCACTCCCGGCAGCACGGGGACTGAGCAGGTGGGGAAGCCTGCTTGCTTCCTCTCCGTCCCAGTCTCTCCCAGCCACAGGGCCACTGCCCGGCAAGGAGAGTCTGGGGAGGAGCCCTGCTCTGCCTCAGGACAAACCACTACCTGATTAGCAAAATAATTATTCCAACTGCCACCACATTCTGCACAGAGCTAAGGGTTTGTTTGTTTTTTTTTTTTAACAAAATAGTGTTAATTTTCTCTTAGAACATCTGTGACCCATTCACAAAACTGCTAAATTAAGACAATATTATTCTAAATCACTATCTTTGTTACCGTCCCAACCTTAAGAAATGCCAGCAAATATTTAAATTTAAGACCATGATTCCCAAGACATTCATTTGAATTCTGCCATTGCCAATATGCAAGAATATTCTGCAGTCAGTTTTTCTCCTTATGTGCTTTAAGGTAACATCAAAAGCAGCAACCACACAGCAATTCTAAAAAATAGCCAAATTTTTCAGTGATTATGCTATAAACATTCACAGTGTAAAAACCGCCGCCGTCTGGGGGGCTGTGCTGCTAAAGCATTAGACGGTGTTGACATTGCACACCCCCCCACACCCCCAGCCAAGCCTCAGGAAGTCCGCCCGTCCCCCCCCCACCGCACCAACCATCACAAATAATCTAGTATCAGGGAAAAGAGCTCTTTCCCTATATTGTGTGTCTGAAAGAAACGACTTTTTTAAAAGATAGAGATTTTATTTGTAATTTTTCCAAAGGAATAAGCAATGAAGTGTTTCTCATTTCTGTTTTGAAGAAAAACTCAGAACGTGGCCATATTCAAATTCACGCTAGATTTTGCTGGTTGTTTAATAAGCTGACACGTATACAAATATATTTTACGCGTGTAGCATATACGAGGCATATATAAATCTCGGATATATAAAGCAACAGCACTAAACATAATTTAAACAAGTAATAAGAACCTCATTTCCCCACACGGCCCAAGCGGATTGAAGCGATGACAGAGCCCATCATGGGTGTCTTGGAGTAATATGACTTAGTTTTGAATGGCGGTCCTTAAAATCTGACAAGAGAAAACTAGCACTCTGCGTCCATTGCTCCCATAACCAAAGTTAGGAAGTTACTTTCAGAGAACCTATTATTGTTTGTTACTCGATAGTGCCACCACATGGAGTGATATTTGAATATAATTCAACTGTTTCAGACTCAAGAAGCTGTCTATAAATGATACTTTGCGTACTTCAATAAGGCAGGCAAGAGGGATCTCTAATCTTCTCCCTGGTGTGTGAGGTTCAAAATGTTTCCTTGTGAAAACAGAGAACTTCCATTTCTAAGAGCATGAATGCACTGTAGTAAAAAACAGAAGAGCCAAACTCCTTTATTCCATCAATAAAAAAAAAAAAAGAACCATTTGGTGAAAGGATGCATTACACATTTTCTATTTAAATCAGTTTATAAGAAGCAGATGTTAAGCTTTCCTGGGTAAGAAAGCAAGGAGATAAATGAATTAAGCGGACTTCCCAGTACACCCCCTGCTCTCCCGCCTTCTCAGTGGATTTGTGTGTTTAGTAATAACTGAACTCCAGGTCTTATTATTAATGTCAAGTGATCTTAGCAACTATTCTTTAAAATGGCAGAGGCCAGTTTCGGAAGATCCACCCAATTAAATTCCGGGTTTTAAAACGTAAACCCACATAGGTTCCAAATCACATTAACTGGAGAATCTTCAGAATAAAAATCACCATGTAAGAGCATCTATGAAAAATGCAGCTTAGGCTTAAATTGTATGTTCTAATAAAGCGCCTGTGATTTTAGATTTCACGATCTCTGTCAATTGGCTGTAAAGTATAAATTGCAATTCAAGCAAGTTTGAGAGCATTTTCTTTTTTTTGTAGAGGAGGTTGGTATAAATTATGATGACGTTTAACATCTAAGCCTCAGCTGAGAAGTGATCATGTTTCTAGAAAATGCCTTCACCCCCCCCTCCTGGCACCCACACTGTTCACCGCATTTAGGGTGCTTTTTGTCGTAATTTTCTATAAAAGAGCTTTAATTAAATGCCAGACCTGGATGGTCTCACTAGCGGCTTTTGTGCGCAAATGTGTCTGAAGAGCAGGCGGGTGTGGGGAGGCTCCATTGGACTCTTGTCAACCACCTCCTCTCAGTTAGCAAACTTCAACACTATTTTTTCTTTAGACTGCATTAATGAATCCAATAAATAAGGCATTGTATCACCCACCCAGAATGGACATTAATTTTAGAACAAAACATTAATCAATTTAAATTTATGTACTAATGCAGACACAATCAATTTCAACTTCTTATGACAATTAGCAAAGCTTTTGCTACATCCCTAAAACACACTGACCCATCAATTATGGTTTGCATCAAAGTAATGCTAATGACACCTCCTTCTTCCTCAGGCTGTCAGCAACCCATCTGATTGGTCAATTTGAATGCAGTAAATCAATTAATATAAATTATACATGCACGGAGAGATGGGTTAATATCATAAGTTAATTTAATTAATTGTGTTTGATTAAATGAGGCCCTTTCATTAGCCCACTTAGCCACGAACCATATATACATCATCATAATCCTTTTACAAGCTCCGCCACCCAGACACAGGCCTGACATCAGAACATATTCAAATCACCAGCCTCAGCCATGCAAACCTCCCTGCATAATTAACAACCCAACGAGCTGCAGTCACTTAAGCTAAAAAGAAAACTGTCCACATCAACCTCTTGGATCCTGTTTAAATTGAAGATGTCACGGGTAAAACAAAGGTGAATAGACAATGGTAATTAAAAATTAAAAAGGACGGGGGGTTGCAACTAATGGAGCCCAAGTGGAAGGAGGGCCGAGGGCCTGGTCCCTGAAACCCCGAAGTGTGTGTCTTTGAGGCATGGTGAGCCTCCTCCTTTCTGGGAGAGCTCAACACAGCATGTCTGCGGGGATCAGAAAGCAGGGAGAGGGAAATTTGGAAGCAACTCTGTGTGGAGCAGGGGAAACTGTAGCTTGGGGCTCACCAAGGCCATGCTTCGTCAGTACGCGGTGAGGAGCGGAGCCGAGCGTGGGTCCTGTCTGGCCCACCCAGCCCTCTACACCTGCCACGTTTTCCCCACTGTGCCCAACGGCAGGAAGCCCTGCGTCCTGGACAGGAGCCCGGCACCCCTCTGTCACTCACCTCGCTTCCGAGGCCCGTGTTCATTAAATGGATTTTCCTCCAGACGACATGGCAGAGCCTTGACATAAAATATAGGGATGTCTGATGGACGTTATTCATTCCTTCCTGGTTCGATGCACAACCTTCCAGGGATGGTTTTAATTCACGCTGGATCCCAAGTATAACAAATAACACAGCGGCATTTCAGAGATAGGACTTGGTCTGCAGTGCAGTTCCGAGAGAAGTTGAGAAACATGAAGTGAGGGAGGTGGATTGCTGGGGCTGTGGCCCCAAGTCAGGGGGAAGTAAGAGCAGGGAACCATGCCCAGGATTCAAGCATGACAGTGTCCTTGAAACTGAGGCCAAAATCATGGTTTTTAAGTTTGCAGCCTATCGTCTCAATTGCTCATAGTATTTTGGATGTTTGTATGTAGCTCTAAGGCAAAATGAGCCGTACCTTGACTTAGTGGCATTTGTGTTCTTTCTAGAAACCAGGAATGCTTGTGTAGCCATTCACATAAATAATAGTTCATCTTAGATAAATAAACATTTCACATTGGATGGACACTCACCCACAGATGCATTCAGTTATGGGATGTCTTACAAATTCACACACAAATCGTGGGTAATAGACACTGCCCGTCAACGTTGTGTGTGTGTGCCACATAAACCTCGGCACTCTGCCCTTAATGCAAGCAGCCATAGAACCCAGGGCCCCTCCGCTCGTGACTGCCATTCCTGGCAGATAAGGTGACGACACACACCATATTCTAGCAGCTGCAAAGTCTGGATCAGCAATCTGAAGCGTGCTGGCTCCAGTCCCGCCATGCTGTGTGACCCTGGGCACCTCACACTTTCTTTGGTTTGGCCTCACTAACATTGGGATGGAAATAGCTGTATTTCTCCATACGGCTGTTTGAGGTTCAGGTCGGCTTGGAACAAGTGTCTGCAACACAGGCAGCCCCCCACGAACGTTGGCTTAAATTAGTATCACTGTTTGTAACTGTTTCCACCTCCTGACAGCAGCCTTCATGACCTTGGCCAGTGTCCTGACGTCAGGGCACTAGTTATTCTGTGGCTACAACAATCACGTCCACCCTTTGCCCGTGGTCTGGGGCTGCCTGGCAGGCTCTGCCTCACACCAGCTCCTGGGCCAGGTCAGGCTCCAGGTATTTCTCTTTCTGGGGCCCGTGGCTTCCCAGGCAGATGGCAGAGGCAAGAGTCTCAGACCACCACCCACACGTCTCCTGTCCCTGCTCTGTGTCTGCTCCTAGTCAGTGGCCGGAACAAGTCACGTGGTCGGGCCAAGAGTCAGCAGGTAGGTAAGTATCCTACAGTGAGGTGAATGCTTGCCACGCAACTGTCCAGGGACCACACTAGGAAAGTGGTTTCTCGATTAGAAAAATCACTGAATGTATCAGTAATTTGGCATCTGGAGTTCCAAAACCATGCCCAGTTAAACTGGAACCTTGATATTTTTACACTCACATTATCCTTCCCCATTGTACCAGACCCACTGCAAATTCTTAGACACAAAGCTAAATTATTTAGAATGAAAGAATACATTGATGCATAAATGAATGAATACACAAATGAAAATATTCACCTCCAGCTCTTCTGTTCTACTGGTTATGTAACGTCATAGGGCTTGCAAATTATGCTGAGATCTCATTCATAACATGGACCCCCCCCACCCACCCCAAAGAGTTTTGTACAACTGCATAAATCCTGGGAGTGGAATATATTCTTCAGTAAGATAATTCAAATACAGAGTTTTGTTGGTTTTTGAATAACAATTGAAATAGACTTTAAGGATTTAGAAAAACTGATATGAGAGTTTATGTTCAATTTATTAAAACCATAAAAATCATTTAAAAACTTAATTTAAAATTAGGCAGACTGGAATTCTTTTTACTGAGAAACGAGCTGAACAGAGTGCTTTTTCAGGAGTTCCTTCCCAGTGCTCTACCTCATCAATTGCTTTTTAGTGGAATTGACCTACTGTGATCTAGCAGACATGGTCATTTTTCAGAATCTAAAAACTGAGGAATTCTCATGCAGCCCGAGAAGCAGCTGCTTTCCCACTTGCCTGGCATGAGCAATAATTTCAAATGAAAAAGTAAAATTGGTGACTACTGATTTTGGGTTTGCAGATCACTCATCGAGGGAAAAAAAAAAAAACTACTAAATATATGTATGAAGTCTGGAAAGTTTTCACTTATGTTATGTTTACAAAAGCACACCAACACGGCTGTGTCTGAGTGCCTGAAACATTCTCTCCAGCAAAAATAAGCACAGGTTTCTCACCCAGCAGGGGTAATGGAGACAGCTGTAGCAAAACAAAGAGTATATGAATTCCAAATAAAATTGCTGAATTAAGTCTTAAAATTAAGATTCTCAAATGCAGAATACACGAGGTGTTCTAGGGGAGAAAAACCTTTATCTGATCTTATGTCATAATGCACAGCTTAAATAAAAGGTAATGCAAATGAGCTCACAGTCTGTGCATGAAGGAACAATAAAAGGGCGGTTATGGGGAACAGAGTTAGTGCACGTATGAACAGAAATATATATATGCAACGCCAGGGTTGTTACTTCCGAGCCATTTTGTATTTAATATGGAAAATATAGCAATGCCCTTCAGAACCCTTGCAGTTACTTTATTTGCACGTGGACCCCCTGAGCTGATGTGGCACCCCATGGAGAGGCATCAGGGCTGTTGCCTAGTTGCTTGAGCAGCTGACTTTAGCTACTTCCAGAAGAAATCACTGAATTTGTTTCCACCATCCCAAAGCATCACTCGGACCCTGTGGGAGAATGAGAGGAATCCCTGGGGACAGCAGAAGAGAGAAAATCTATGGAAGGCAGATTTAAGGACCTGCTTCTTCAATCCAACAGAGGCATATTTGAATAAATTGCTTGCAAGAGCTGTTTCCTTGAGGCTTCCTTCACCCTGTAAGAAATACCACAAGCCAACAGCTAACATAATATTCAGCCCAAAACAATACAGCAGTGCTTCCCAAACCTTGATTTGCTATTCCTGTAAATGTCAAAAGCTTTTCTAAGGGAGAATACCGTTTGCAGTCAGATTAGAAGGAGAAAGAGATCATCGGGGAGTGGAGGGCTCGGATTTACAATCCCTTTTGCAAATTAAAGAAGCTGAGCGGCCCTATGGTAGAGAAATCTCCTTATGTGATTTAACCACCATTTCTGGGTTAAACAGTCCCTTTATTCAGAAAAAAATTCGGCAACTTCTTGCAAAGCCAGTGTTTTATGAACACAGTTTGAGAAACGTGGGCACAAAGAAGCTTTATTTTAAATCTCCTCCGTGTTCCGGGGTCCTCACTGACCCGGAAGAGCCCAGGCCCGCCCGGGATTGCCCGAGGCGCATGCAGAAGCTGGGAGAATGGCTGGGGGAGAGAATGCCTCTCGTAGGTTGGTGACTATTAACTTAGTGTTTGGAGATCATGCTTAGAGAAAGAAAACTTTAAGTCACTCTCAGAAATGAGGGCCTGGAACCCACGTATTGCAGGAGGGCAGGTTATTTTGGACGGTGAGGTCAAAATGAACTCTTTCAGGCTGTGAAGCTAATACTTGGCACATTACTTCTATTACCCTTAAGGCATATTTATTTACTCAAAACTCTTGCCCTAAGTAATAGCTCTAATAGGTATATGTATTTAGGTAATATTTTGTCTATAAGGTGTTTTTTTCTTAATTGGCAACTCTGAAGACATTATATTCAGGAATAAATGTAGATAATTACTCTTAGCATAAGAACAATGATAGTTCAATAAAATCAGTGTTTTAAACTTTTATTTAAAATATTTGAAAATGACACACTCATTTTTTGGAAAGTAATATGCATATGGGATTTACTTTTCTTACTTTATTGCACTGGCTAGAACCTCCAATAAAATGTTAAATAAAAGTGGTTGGACAGGCATCCTAGCTTTGCTCTTGATCTTAGTGTACTTTTGAAGTAAAAGACTTTTACATAAAACATTTCTAAGAATCCAATGATTAAAGTTTCAAATGCGGTAAATACCTGTTAAATCAAAATAATACTGGAAGTTGTTAAGGAAGACACAAGCTACAAAACAGATAAATTGTAAAAACGTGAGACTATGTCAAAGAAGCCAGGCATAAGATGCCAGATATGACATGTTTCCATTTATATGAAATGCTTAAAAATGGCAAATCTGTACATACTGAGAGAATAGTGGTGGACTGGCGGTGTTGGGGGATGAAAATGGGGATTGGTTTGCAAATAAGCATAGGGAATCTTTGGGGGGTAATTGCAATATTCTAAAATTATATTTTGGTGATCGTTGCACAGCTCTGCAAAATCATTGAGTTGCACACATGTGATGGTTGAACATTTCAGTATGTAAATTATTCCTCAACGAAGCTGTTCATAATAATTTTCAAAAGAAAAAAGAACATATATTTTCCCTAAAAATCAGATAATGGACTCAAAACTAGAAATATAATGGAAACTAGATAATTACCACCCCCCTCCCCAAGTTCTTCAGGGAGATACAGCCCAGTTCAAGCCCCGCAGAACGTTCCCTATTGCGAAGGGTGACTGATCTGAAAGAGCTCCTCAGCACACCATTTTTCCTTATCTCATTTGTGCAAGTTGCACAGCCCACTCTTCGTCTTTCCATTGTGTTTAATTCTGTCTCATTTTTGTATGCATCCTCAAAAGGTTTCAAATCTTTGCTCCAGAATGCCAAGTCTGTTTTCTGTCGGTGTATTGACAGGAAGCCCTTCTGTTGTTGTTGTTCTTGTCTCGCGCTTGTTACCACAAAGCAAAAGAGCCTGCTTTTGGTGGCTTAGCACCTAACTTGGATTGAGCATTTATAGAGAGATTCTCCTCCTACGAAGTTGGTTCCCACCTGCACGTTTTCATGATGATAGCGTGGGGGCCATGCCAGAGTGACCAGAGAGCTTTCTGCTGCAACCTTGTTAGCAGCCTTAGGAAAGGAATTTGATTTGAACATTTTTAAAAGTCATCAGTCTACGTTCCTAGGTTAGGAACTTGAAAAGTATTGATAATGTAGGTTTAGGCTCTCAAGAGTGAGGTAAAATCTAAAAACATGGATTTTGAGATCCTATCTCAGAATCAAGTGTGTGCGTTCAGACCATGAAGGATGAAAGCATAGAGATACAGGACAGAAACAGAGAAGAATCCTGGAGGATATCCATGTTCAGACGCTGGGGGAAGGAACAGGAAACACAAAGAGAAGAGATAAGAAAAAAATAACACTCTTCCGAGAGAAAACGTAAGGTGTGGAATTTCAGGGGAGCCTTGGAGTGATCCATTCCTCTTGCTGGTTGGGACTGTAGCTGACTTCTGAGAGAAGTTTCATTAGAAGCAGCACTGAAATCGGATGGAATTGGGTGAGAGGCAAGTGGGGTGAGAAGTGGAGACAGACTTTGGCGGTGGGGCGGACGGGACAGACAACAGAGGGGCAGATGAGGGAAAGGCTGGGACACAATAATGAAACAGCATGAATTTGCTGAAAAGTAGAATCAGCAGTGTTTCAACATCCAGGACACAGTGGAGTGAAATCAAATATGGTGAAAGGAGATTTCCATTGAAATGGAAGAAACAAAGGTGATGACCACGGAGAGGAAACTGACCGTTGGTGAAGGGACGCAGCTCAGAACAAGGGATGTCCGGAGTTGGCCCTTGCCAGCCAGTGGCCACAAGAGACCACAGAGACCATGCTTATGTTTGCTGCTGTAGCCACCGGTGGGGGCCACGCTGATTTGCGAGACGGAGTCACCTTCCAAACTGGGAGAGTTTAGCTCCGTTATGTGTCTAACCCCCTCTTCTTTCCAATTGTCCTAGTCTATTTCTTGGGCACGTGTATAGGTTTTTAGATGGAATTACCAATTTGATTCATCGTCATTTTCATCAATCTCTCGTTCCAGAGAGTTCCCCTCTCTTTCATAACACTATTTCAATCTTCTTCAGTGTCAGTTTTGCCTTCATTGAATTAAATAAGAATTTAATTCCTCTGTTAACTTTTGTTTTCATGGGAATTCTCCTTTGTGTCCTGTGTCTCCACAGCCATACTTCATTACCATCTCACAGCTCTGAGGGCCGTTCAATGGCAGCATGATTGTTTGCTTTTCTATTTTAATATGTGAAACACAAAAATTCTTAAATGTTCTTCTTATCCCTATAAAAAATTATGTTCAGAGACATTCTTTTGCTTTTCCTCCTGATCGGTGCTATATGTTTTTAAGAACTCAAAGCTGCTAACCACCTTCAGTTTATACAACCATGAACCGAGAATGACCCTTTCAGTACGGGGTGCATCTACTAGATAAGCAGGTGCTGTGGACCTAACTTCACGGTTCATTCAGGTGCTGATGTTTTCACCTTGCTGCTCCAGACTTCATGGGCCAACTGACAGAGGCAACCAGCCATCTCATGCCTGGAAGACATAGGGCATTGCGTGCTGAACTTGAGTCAGCTTCTGTCCCAATTAACATTAATCTGTTGTCATGTTTTACAAAGAATTTGTCCATTTCATCTAAATTCTTCAGTTAATTGATATTTTGCTCATTTATCCTTTTACTATCTGTAGGATATCAATAATATTGTACCTTTTATGCCTGATGTTTGCAATTTGTGTCCTCTCTTTTTTATATATTACTCTAGCTAAAGTTTTATCAATCTATTTTTTTTTCCCCAAAATCAGCTCTTGCCCTTTTTTGTTTTGTACTTCATTATATTCTACTCCATTATTACTTTTTCTTTTTTGCTTTTTTTTTTTTGGAGGAGGAGGGTTAATTTACCCTTCTATTATTAGCTTCTTCAGGATACATCTTAGATTTTAAACCTGTTCTTCATGATATCAGTATTTTAAACTACCCATCTGCTTTTAAGAACTGCTATTGCTACATTTTGCTAATTCTGATATGCTGTTTTCATTATCATTCAGCTCAAAATATATTCTAATTCCTTGAGATTTCTGTTGGATTATGGATTTCTTAGAAGTGTCTTGCTTAATTTTCAAATGGTTTGATATTTCTGCAATATTTTATTATGACTTCAGTCCTTCTAAACTTATCAAGACTTACTTTATGGCCCAGTATCTGGGCTATATGGGTGAATGTTCCAGGTGCATTTGAAAATAATATGTGCTTACAGGGCTGTGTATAGGAGTCTGTATATATCAGGTCAATTTGTTCACAGCTATGCTTTCTGTTTCCTTTTTGATTTTTTCTTTGTTTCCTTATTTTAAACAATTATAAGATAGGGGTATAAGAATTTCCAACTATAATTGAGGATTTGTCTATTTCTTCCTTAGTTACATTTTACTTTAAATATTTTGAATTTCTGATATTACATTATTATATAATTTTGATAAATTCACCTTTTATCTTTACAAGATAAATCTATCTTGACTTCCATTTCTTTTTTCAGGATATTACTATAGTTATCCTAGTTTCAGTGTACTTACTGTTTTCCATATTTTTACCTGTGATATTTCCATGTCTCTATATTTAAAGTATTCCTCTTGTAAATAATACATAGTTTTGTCTTGCTTTTCTATCCATTCTGACAATCTCTTCCTTGTAATGGTAGTACCGAGCCCATTAACATGTGAGAGCCTTACAACATCTTCAGTTTTGTACTAATGTTATGTAGTTCACTTTTACATTTGTTATAAACCTCAAACATCATTGTTTTAGTTTTTATGATTTACTTTAAATGATCATTTTACTCTTAAATAACTTTTAAAAAGTGAGAAATATTTAAGAAAAATATTCCTTTATATTATAGGCATGTTTGAAATGTCTAGCGATCTGCATTCATTCCTGTAGCTCCTTATTTCAACATGACATCAATTTGTTTTTGCTGGAAATTTTTCTTTAGCATTTCTTATGTTTCAAGACTGCTAGCTCAAATTCTCTAAACTTTTGCTTCTCTGGAAATGCCCTATTTTCTTTTAATTTTTCTAAGGTATATTTTCTAGATACTGTATTCTAATTAACAAATTTTTTTCTTCATCATTTGAAAGAGATTCCTCGGTTGTCTTCTGGTTAGAATTGTGTCTAATGAAAAACACCTTTGTTCTTTTGTATGTAATGTATTTTTTCCTCTGCTACTTGTAAGATTTTCTTTTTATCACTGGTTTGTAGCAGTTTGGCTATGACGTACCTATGTGTGGATTTTTTTGTTGTTGTTGTTTTGTTTTGCTTCATCTCATTTGCATTTGTTGTTTCGAGGGTTTATCAGATCTATGAGTTGATATTTTTTGTCAAATTTGGAAAATCCTGGCCATGATTATTCAAATATGTAATTTTCCTACCCCACTCTCTCCTTCTCCCTTGCTTTTCTCTTGGGGACATTTTTATTTGTCTACTTGATACTACAGGTGATTAACCTCTGGGGTTTGTCATTGTTGTCTTGTTTGTTGTTTTTTATTTTAGTTGCTTTTTCCCCTGTAATTAGGTTGGATAATGTCCACTGCTCTGCCGTCAGGTTCACTGACGTGTCATTCTGCTGTGTTCCAGTTTCTGTTGATGTCCTATAACAAATTTTGTATTTCAGGTAATATGTTTTTTAGTTTTAGAATTTCCCTTTTCCTAATTTCCATTTTTTTTTACAGCTCTCATATCTCTCCTTCAATTCTCCATTTTTGTACTTATTTTATCTTTCTATCCACCTAGTTTGTACTCTCATGAATAGACCTATTATAGGCATTTTAAGGTCATCATTCACCAATTCCCAAGTCTGGGGTATTTTTAGGTCTATTATTATTGGCTGCTTTTCCCCTTGACTATGAATTTCATGTTCCTATTTATTTTTCTATTCAGTTTTTCTTTGTTTTTACTGTATACCAGGAATTGCAAATGATACTTTGCAGGGACTCTGGATTCTGTTATCTGTCTCTAAAAAGTGTTGTTATTTTTCTGACAGGTGTTAAATTACCAGTGAATTGCCTATCTCTTACAAGTGGATTGGTTTTGTAGCTTATTTGAGTAGATCTATTTTAATTTATCCCTTAGTCCCAACACATAGATCTTAGTCTCCAAGGATAGTACTTTCTCATAAGGCTTAATTCGCTTTGGGATCTAAAAGGAAGCCTGAAATCTTGAGCAAGGCCCTATAATCTGGCAAGCACTCCGAGCTCTAGCTTTCTGATGGCCTATAGCCCCTGCAAGATTTCTCCTCCGAGTTTTGCGTCTTCCAGCTGATGCTTTAACAGGTGACCACTAAAGTTTTACCCCTGGCACATACGATTTAGGAGTCAGCAGTGATCTGAGGGACTTTCACACCTGGACTAGGGGCTAGCCTCTCTTTCCTTTCTGGGATTCTTTGTCTCAATTTCAGCATCTCCTGTTCCCCCAAATTGAACATCTGACTCATAAGCCCTAAAGTACTGCTGCCTCCTGCTTGAGCTCTATCCCCCTGACCTAGAAAAACCTGGGCATGTCCCATGGGATACGACAGAAAAATGTGGATCTTTTCTGTGGTTCCTGTCTTCCAATGTTAAAATTCTCTTCAGTTTCTGCTGGTTTTGGTAAATCTTGAGTACCTTTAAATAATTGGATTTTTAAAGATTTTTATTTATTTATTTGACAGAGAGAGACTGAGAGAGAGAGACAGTGAGAGCAGGAACACAAGTAAGGGGAGTGGGAGAGGGAGAAGCAGGCTTCCCACCGAGTGGGGAGCCCGACGCGGGGCTCGATCCCAGGACCCCGGGATCATGATCTGAGCTGAAGGCAGTCGCTTAACCGACTGAGCCACCCAGGTGCCCCTAAATAACTGGATTTTAAATATTTTGTCCAGAGTTTGTAATTGTGGTTGGCAAGGGAGTTATCTGATACAATCCACTCTGTCATTACTAGAAGCTGGACATCTTCAGAATTAGCTTTAGTATTTGGAGAACCAGATGCAGTTTAGTTGAGTTTATGGAGGAGAAATAAGTACACTCCCCAAGTCTGCACACACTAACCCATTCGAGGTCCACAATTCAGCACTTGAGGTTTCATGTGATCAGCTGTCTTTCTTAATCTTTGTTTCTTGCCCAAGTGTCCACAGGGGTTGTAATGAATGGATGTGCAAGAAGATGGAAGGTGTCCTTAGGGCATGTGTGGCCTGGTATTAATTTGATATGTTTTTGGAAATGCAAAAATTGGGGTAAGACAGACTTTAATGTGTGTGTGTGTGTGTGTGTGTGTGTGTGTGTGTGTGTGTGTGTGTGAATGTGCTTGTAAGCAGTGAAACATTCCCTTCTCCCTCCCCCGCCCAGCCCCTGAAAAATTACAGGGGGAACCAAAGGTAAGGTTCATTCAGCACACACCAGTGTGAATGACAACATTCATTCCTGTACTGTTAAATATTTTCAGCATCTCCACTGTGTGGAAACCTAAATTCATAAAACAACAAATAAAGGTAGAAATTCCTTGGTGATGAACCAGAACACATCTAAATACATCCGGGACACTCTGCACCGGGCCTCCTTCCCTTCCACGTCCTCTGAAACATCGTGGGGGGCTCTGCGGTGCAGGGGGACGCCGCTAGGATTCATGTTTTTCCCGTGACGTAATCAGTTAGATCCTGAGAACTAACGCCAACCCCAATGCCCATGAAGCTGAGATGCCCTAAGAACGTCAGGGTATGTCTTTGTAAGAGACTCTTATCCATCTCGGGGACAGGAAACATTCAAAGGGTCATGGGAAAGCACTCTCTAGTGAGCATGAGGGGTTCTGCAGTGGGAAACACCACAGTTCACGTCTGTGACTCTGCCTTTTTATGGCTGACCAAAGTGCCCTTAGAATGATAGAAATGTTTCTGTGGACTTATTAATATGTCCAATAAGGTAAGAATTCAGGACAATCAAACCAATTCCTTATTTCTCAGGTGAATTTGATCTTCCCATTTAAGTCTTGAAGTAAAAGGGTAATAGTTTTATTTCCCTTGCTAAATTTCATATTCCATGAAGACACAAAACTTTTAAAAAATTATTCATTATATGTTATTGAGCTCCTTTTAAGAGATTGAAGAATAAGATCATAATTCTGGTCATCATTTTTAAGAGCTCCTGGATTAGTAGGGAGAGAGAGGTGTTGTGAACAATTCAGGCAAAATAAGCCCACGCCCTCCTGGGGAAGAGTGGGGACTCATGAATGATTTTGCTCCGGAGAAAAGAACATTCCTGGAGGAGGGTTTGAGCTTGGACTTAGAATGAGTAGAAGACTCTAGACAGAGAAGAAGTGTGGGTATCCAGCCCAGTTTGGAGGGCCAGCCTGTCTTGCTAAGGATTAATTTTGGTGCCTGTGCACCTCAGTCTTTTGTTCTGCCTGGAAGACAAGTGGCTCACGTGCCTGGCACTCCCAAGGCGGGAAATGCGTCCTGTTCCAGATTACTGGGCTGTTTGACCCCTTTATCTTCATCACAAATAAGCTTGTCAGAATGTGGATGTGTTTTTGAGGTGAACTGAATTATCTCTAATTTTAAAATCACACATAAATTGTCATATTAGGTACTTGATATTATCACATTTTGACCATAAGACAATCGTTTTTGCATCATTTCCAAGACAAATATTCAAACTCAAGTCCCCTGTGCTTTTCTAGGACCAGAGTAGTCTCCTCAGTTTTTCTTTTCTTGTTTTTGTTTTTAAATCACAATTGTAGTACTGTTGTGAAATCCAAAATTTGTGGAGTAAAGATTAAAAATATCCTCCCAAACTCAAATGTCCTCCTCAGTAAATACCTTTACAATATTTGGATTTATCCTTTCATAACTTCTAATATGGAAAATGATATAAAATCAAAGACCTTATTTTCTTATTTTTGCATCAGTGGGAGTATACTACACAGAGTGCTTTTGAGTTTCTTTTTTTAAATTATCAATATGTTTCAGGGATCTTGCCATGTTGATAAATATAAAGCTACCTCATTCTTACTAGAGCGCTATAGTTGATTTGCTGCCCCCTTTTGAGGGATGTTAAGGTTTATCTTAATGTTCCCACTATTTTAATAGTGTGATTATTTGTAGCCAGAAATCTGTGTGCACTTGGCAGACCTGGTGCTTGGCCAGATTTCTAACAATGTCCGAGTCACTGGAAAGGCATGCAAACTCACATTAGAATCAATGTTGGAGCTGCAATCAGAATGCATCATATTCCTTGAATTGCTGGTGTGTTTCTACAAATTCATCTCTCTTTCTTAGTATTATGTAGTTTCTAACCAAAGAGCTAAGTGGTTTTTGCCCATTTTTTTCTATCAGCTAGCTCTTTGAGAATTCAAAGAAATGCTTACATATTTAGCCCTCTAGAATTCTCAAAATATGTTTGAACACTTATTATACACAATTGTACATAATTTCTGGAGGCCCGTGGACCCCAGTAAAGGACCCTCTAGATATCACAAGTAACTTTTGTTCTAATACTTCTACTCAAAATTAATAGGTATAGTTTAAAATTCATCATTTCATATATAGTCACATCGATTCCTAGATCACAACTATAAAATATGAAAACTACTAACTTCATAGCCATGAATCCTTCAAAATTAAATGAACATATGGGCATGGAGGGTTAAGTTTGACAAGCTGGGAACTCATTTGCTTCTTGAGATAGAAAATTCATTAGTTGGCTCTGCACAGTAACAGCTATAATTTGGTGTCTAAATATTTTATGAATAAAACTCCATAATTTCAGGAAAACACAAAACAGATGCTTACATTATGTAATGATAACTCCTGTCTTTGTTACAGGTTGGCTCACTTGTGTTGTTCACATTCAATTTCAAACACAAACCTCTCAGAATCATGTGCTAAAGCTTAACTAATCTGCTCTCTTTACGAAAGCATGCATAATATGCCTAAGTATTGCTAATTCAGCAGTGAAAAATAAATTAGACTTTTAAGCCAAACAATTAACACTCAACTTTAAATGCTGCTTGCTAGAGCAAGTAGATAGAAAGTCTACTGTTCTGACATTCACCATTCCTGCTGAATGCATCGGACGGGATTATATTCATATTTTCCCACAAATCTCTTAAACCACTTTGTTAATTCTTCCAAGGTTGACATAGAGATCACTTTATGATTTTCACGAAACAGAAGCCATTTCTTAAAGGTCTACAAATGCCTCAGCACCAAGCAGAGCATTAGAATCACCAGAGAGCGACATTTATTACAGGACGGGAGGTGACTCTGACGGTGAGGGGGGTGCGAGGCGCCGGGCCGCGCCGACTTTTCTGCAGGGCGGACGCAGCGAAGGCGCGTCGGGCAGGGACTGTGCTCCCGCGCGCAGCCGGCGGGCCCTTCCAAGACGCCGTCTCCTCTCACCTCCACTCCTGGGGAGGCTCACTCTTCTTTCCGTACACGTGCCCGCCATTGTGATCTTCTTGCCATATATCCAGCTACTTCCGGCCTCCTCTCTGCTGACTCGAGCAGGCCCCAAGACTTGTCCCCAGGCAGCCCTTCGGGAGGCCCTTCCTGGGCCCCTCGCCCTGCCTCCGCTGGAAGCGCCGTCAGGCCGTCCTGCGTGCGTCCGTGCAGGCGGTGGCCCTCTGGCCCGACCCCCTCCCCCGGCCGGCACAGCACTCAGCATCCCAGGGCTCAGGGTGCCTGTCAAAATCAAGTGCGTGAGGGCGTGGCCAACTCAATTTTAACAGCATCTCAGTTGTTCACACTTACTTCCGACGACTATGACCTAAGCTTCTAGGTAATAGGAAACATCGGCCCATAGGGAGAAGTACTGAGGAAGGGGAGCTACCTCCTTGGAGCACTTGCTGTGAATAACTAAGCCTGCACATAGGCCTCACTGTGGTGTGTGGTACTGAGTCCAGAATGGCACATGTCGGTGACATTAGCAAACACACACATGCGTGTAAACACAGACGGTGTAAATAAATCACGTCAGGTCTCCAAATTCTGAGTAAGCCTTACAGATGGCTTTAAACTATCTCCCTGACAAGAAACACACATGTGCTTATTCATCTGGGGTTAAACCCTGCTGCAGCCAATGGTTTACCCAAGAGCAGCCACTGCTAAAGGTAACACGCCTCTGGGGGACCCCCAACACTACACGTCTGCAGCGAGTGCTGTGGAGGGACCTCTGCACGGAGCTGTAGTTGGATGGGGCCCACTAACATTTCAGAAATACACTCTCTTGGGAGATTGTCGTGGTCTATCAGAAAGACCCACGGTTACCTTTCTTTTCAGGTGTGGTGAGGGAGCCTCTGGAGTACGGAGGGAGGACTTTCTGCCTGGAGGAGCCCCTCTGTCACCAAGGCAGGGGCAGAGCTCTGTGGAGCAGATGTACAATGACCCAGATGACCACACACTCCTGTAGCAGGGCCCACGGCTTCTGCCACCTTGCCTGTTCCCCACACTATTCCGCATGCCAGTGGAAACCCTAACAGGAGGGAATTAAATGCCCATCCCTTTGAAGACGAGGACACAGAAGCTGTGAGAAGGTTTACTGACACTGGTCCCCACAAGGTGCAGATTTAGGACGAACCCGTGGCACCTTAGTCCTGCCTTCCCCCTGATCCACCCTATTCTGTGATGGTAGATGTGCTACTGGGGTTCTGGAACAGAATTTTTCTTATTGTGAACTTGTCTGCAATGTAATAATTCATTAAAATAAATGACACCAATCGAGAAATTTATCGTGTGCCCAGAAACACTGAGCATCAGCTCAGTCCCGTTCGGTACAAGTAGCCTCTCGAGAGTCAAGCTGTTCTTTACATTTCAAAAGTAGAGCAAGGAGTCATTTCTGAAGACCTGATCTTATTTTTGGTTATGAGAATACAAACCTGTGGAGTCAACCAGTTTTTGCTTTGAAAGGAAAAGCAAACATAGGTAGTAATGCAAAGTTTTAGTGATCTTACTCAAACCAAAGGTTTAGTATTATCATTAAAAAAAAATTAGCTTAGGCTACTTCTGTTGAGGTTTTAGCCGTGGCATAAAAAGGTGTTATGTCTTACCCCTTGGTTTATTTTTCCTTTGCCTCTGCCCAAATAGAAACATCCTGGAAGTTACTACTACACACACTGAAATAAAAATCTATGCAAATATTCAATTCAGATAGCACTGAATAGAAATAAATCCTAGCGTTCTCAGAAATGTCACAAAGCTGTGTACAGCTCGGCACAATTCTTCTTATTTCTTTTTACTAGATTCTTGGGCCCACCGAAGTGTCTTTATTACCTTTTCCCTGGGACCAAGACTTAAAATCAGAAATCTGAGAGGCCAGTGCTGTACAATGCAGCTAAAATTGCAGGCAAAATAAAATATTTGCAAAAAATACTCAGCTGATAAAAATAGTGAGGTCATAAGAAGCATCAAACATTTGTCTTAATAATTACACTTAATTTTTTGAGATACTATCTTTCACATACCTATTTATTTAATCCTACAGTAAATCTCTATTCTTCACATTCTAAACATGAAGACAACGAATATTTGAGAGAATAAAGAAGTCCACCGAGGTATGAGAACCAAGGGCCTCTGTTCTTGACTAAGATCTATGCTCGCTCCTCACGGGTGATCACTGGCCATCTGCATTCTTCACCGCGGGATTTAGAGACAGACACGCATTTGAAGACCAGCTCCAAGGTCACGGGCTATGTCCATCCTCACTCTTCCTAGAGACTTCTTCTAACAGTAAAACAGGGATGACAGTATCTGCCTCATTGGGGTTCATGAAGATTAAGAGATTTTTTAACTATGAGATCATGTATGTAAACATGGGTTACCATGCCTGGCATTCGGTACACACACAAGGAATGCCTTCCTTCTTTCTGAATGTTTTAAATAAAAGGTATTATTACAAATAGGTCTTCTCCTCTACACTCCAGGATCCCATACCTTATGTTTGTTTCAAATGCTATCTCCGTGTGCCCTGTTTTACAAAAAAAAATCCCGCATAACCCTTTTGAGATACTGAATTTGCTCCAACTGATTTTCACTAATTTGGTTCCCAGTTAAAGATATTGAGAGAGCAGAAATTCTAATCTGTTGTAACATTTATTCTTTTTCCTACTCTCAGGTAAATAGATTAGTATCGTTAGGATTAGGTTTGCAAAGATATGCCCAATGGGTATACACAAGATGGTCTGTGTTTCTGCGTATGTGTGTTGAGAGAGGGAAGAGACTACCTGTGTTAAAAACAAGTGGATCTAGATCAGAATACTCAGTCTACCAATACAGAAATAGCTCTTTTTTTTTTCTTTTTATTTAAAGTCTATGTTCTTCACACACACACAATGATAACAATGTGAGGTGGTGCATATGCTAATTTGCCTCCTTGTGGAGATCATTGCTCAGGATGAGCTATCTGTAGATCGAAACATCACATCACACATCGTAAGTATACACATTTCCTATATGTCAATTGAATCTCAATAAATATGCTTTAGAAGGCTCTATTCTCTCATAATCAGTGTAGAAAAAAGTTTGCTTCTACATGTACATTGTTTTTTTGGTGTTTGATTATTTTTCCAGAATTTTGTTCTAACTTTAAAAAAGTACATTAGTGTCTTCCCAACGTTCTCCTCATCTTTGATGGCACATGTACAGTCATGACATGGTACAGACCCCACGGATTTATAGCAGGGTCCTGTGGGGAGCTTTAGAAGTGGTTAAAGTGGCACTCCCACCACACTGGATGCATCAGAGACATTTTAGCCCCACGGCTGTGTGGGCTGCCCCACTCCTGCCCGCCCAGCTCCCACACGGGGTCACCGGGCCCAGACTCCGGCCTCTGTTCCTCCAGCTCAGGGGCAACCTCTGCAGGCGGGGCTGACCACGGGAGAATGGGGCCATGCCCCTTCCTGACTCTGAGATTCTTCGGGGCTTTGTCATTTAAAGTTTCTTATCTGTCCTACCAGATAACAAATAACCATGGAAATTATCAAGACCAAGGATGGATTATTACATAATGTAAGTCTGATTACGAATTCCCTTTTTGGAGCGCGGGTGCCGAGTGCTGGTGAGCTGGCAGTTACGCATGGCTGTCTGGCTGGCAAGGCCCAGCCGACGCACTCCATGCCGCTCTGGACCCTGTCTGGCTTCCCACCTCGTCCCAGTGGTGCTGCGTCTCCTGACGCAGCAAATGTTGAGGGATGCCTGGAGCCAGAAGAGCTCTCTGTGGCTTCAGGGTCTTTTTTCCTGCGACACCCACCTTTGGCCACCCACCCAACCCTCTACAGACTGGCCACACAGCAAACAAACCAGTTCCTCTCCTCTCCGACCTCTCCCTGCGGCCTGGCCAGACCATATTTTCACTCTGTCCATGTGACGATTACAGATTCCCTGCCTCTATCTGATCCGGATTGGGTCACTGTGCATGTGATTTTAAATGTATTTGTCATTACGTTCTCCACTCCTGGCATAATTCCTGGCACATAGGATGCTTTCAATAAATGCCTGATGAATATAATATCACTTTATGGTTTCCAAGCATTTCAGTAATAAATGACTGAAGTGCTTTCCTTGATCTATACAGGAGTTCATGACACTTCTGTTAGAAGGAAAGATTAAAGTCTCTGTTAGTCTTGTCTCTTGGAGAGAGAGATTTTATGTATGTTCTGGAAAACTGGACACAATCATACAGCTTTTATTTCATTAACATATTTAGAAATAGAGTTAACATGAATTGGAAATATTTTTTAAAAGGAAATTAAGGGGTGCGTGGGTGGTCCAGTCAGTTGAACGTCTGACTCTTGTTTTAGCTCAGGTCATGACCTCAGGGTCATGGGATTGAGCCCCGTGTCTGGCTCTGTGCTCAGCGTGGAGTTGGCTTGAGTTTCTCTCTCCCTCTCCCTTTGCCCAACGCTGGCAGGCTCTCGAATAAATAAATAAAATATTTAAAAAAATAAAAAATAAAACGAAATTAAATCATCCTATATTATGTTGCCTATGTGTTCCTGAAATAAACTACATAATGAAAATCCAGAACCAATTCAAATTTCATCACATATACACACATGTATATATATGACATCAAGGTAAAGCATACTGAAACTCCAAATATCTGTTTCAAAGCAAGGCAACACTTGTGATTTCTAATCTTTAAATAACATTCTTCTAATACATTTAAGGAAATTAGACTTCTGATAGTACTTCAACAGACACTTCAAGAAGTGTTGTTTGTCTATAAAAATCACCGGGTGGTACCTTTCTTTCAAGATTGGTAAGTAATAGCTCTGCTCACATTTTTAAATTAAATTTATATGAAATATTCTTTATTTTAAACTATAAAAACTCTGAAAGCTCTGTCGGAGAGGTCAGTTTCCCACAGCCTGTGCCCTAAGGAGGTGTAGAAGAAATGCCCATGTCGCACAGAATCCTAAAATTCTTTAAGGAAATAAAACGGGAAAGATAAAAGCAAAACCTCACTAGTCCCTCACTTATCTTCTTATCTCAAATATCAACAAACATTTTTAAACCCATGCTGGCATAAACCTCATTTATCATAGATATTAATTTTCAATATTGTATTTCAAATGTCCTCCCATATGCTTGTGGACACACTGTCCACCACAGGGTGCCGTGATCGTATGGCTGCCGCCGGAATGCGAGCAGCATTGTGCATGATGGCAGACCTGAGAGAGAGATCTGGCAGACGAGTTCAGGACTGTAGTGCCGGGATGTTAGTTCTGAGAACTGTGTTGTGCTTTCCTTTAGATCTACTGGTGAGTACCGTGAGCATGGGCAGCGACGTGCAGAGTCTCCAACATTCCAGGTCAGACAGGGGCTCCCGGCTGGTTTCAGGGCTGGACATGGTGTTCCACCAGGTTGCGGGTACAATGCTCTCTTCACTTGGACACTGATGAACAAAGTCCATGGTAGTGCCTGCTTAGTCGCACACTTTTCAAAAGGGCAAAGCATAGATTCAGTAACTGAACATGCTTGTTCTGGGAAGTAGGCAGGAGGATAGTCTTGAAGTATGCTTTGGAGCTATAAAGAATGGTCCCAGTGATTCATGTCACACAAATATGGCTAAGGCCACAGACAAAGGTAACACACTGTATTACATGTTTCTCAGTACCGCGATGGCCCTGATAATGAACTAACTGTGTGGAAGGCACAGGTTTCTTTCTTAACACCATTATCTAATTACTACAACATCTTGTAACTTTTGGTTTTGTTGTTGTTGAAGAATTAGGTCCTCTGAGATTCGGTAAGTACTCGTCCGATTACCTGCGGGGCAGAGGGACACACAGTGCAGAGTCAATGTGAGGAGGAGAAGGTGTCCCATGCGAGCGCTAAGCAACCTTCACTGCTTTGAGCTGTTGAGGAAGAAAGAGTGTCCCATGGGCTGACACACTGCCAAAAGTCTGTACTCTTGAAAATGACTAATGTTTTTTCAGTACAGACACCGCGTCAGGCCCGGGTTGGGTTCTTCTTCTGGACGCACAGAACCCTCATGGCCGTGGGCCTCCTTACTGGAGGATTGGGACCAAGAGCCTTGGGAGATCTTGTAACTCAGGAGAAGTTTTGTCCTTGATCTTCAGGATTCATGTGTGTGTCATGGCACACGTTTCTTCAGGGTTCTTTCTGTCTGTCGCTTGTTTGTCATCTTGAACCTATAGATCTATGTCTTTTCCCAACTTTGGGAAGTTTTCAGCCATTATCTCTTCAAATTTGTTTCCAGCCCACCCTCTGTC
>NW_028274822.1:1797500-1802500 GCF_037043125.1 Eumetopias jubatus
GATTTCCTTGTGTGTGTATAAACCCTAGCCAGATCATTTTGTGGATGATCATTACAAACATTTATTAAAAGCTAAATCTAAATGTGCATCAGCTTTGCACTAAACATTTTATATATGTGACCTCTGTAACCCTTAAAGTAAACTCAACCCCAGTCGCTTAAGCTTTATTATTGGTGAGAGACCACTAAGTCCCTGGGGAATATGGATAGTAACTAAGCCTGTCATAAATGTCTCATAATACTTTAGTAACTTAAATATTTTCAAGAAGCAGTGTTGACACCTTTCTCAGGGAACTATTTTGGATTCTGGGCTATCTGATCTAAGAGTCTTTCCTTCTCTGCCTATATTTAGATGTTTGCAACTATGCTTATCCTTCATAACGCTGACCTACCCCTATCTGGGAGAGTTATTTCTCAGTCCTTCAATGAGACATCAACTTTAGTTTAAGGACAAAGAGCCCCTACACCTGCATCTTACCTCAGTCATGGCTCGACTTAACTTGATAACCCTAAGTCCAGCTTCCAACGAAGGATACTATCCATCCTCCTCATAATTTGTATGACAGACTTTGTTTATGAGAGTGTATATTGTGGATCAGTGGTTGCCCAACAGAGGTGAGGGTAGGGATAGTGGGGGAACCACACTGTCACCTGGAAACTGTATCACGTGTATAGGATATATCCTGAAGGGGAATCCTCTGATCATGTTGAAGTGGTAGTATTCATAATCAAACAGCTCATGTCTTCCAGTTGAATAGTGGATATTTTTGCTGAGTTATAATCAGCATAAAATAAAATATGCATACATCAAGAGTTTTGTTTAATGAGTTTGGCAATTGTAATTACCTGTAGTGGCACCATGGGGAGAACGTTTCCAACACCCTGAGCAACCACTAGTCAATGAGTTTTTAACTATATCCCGTGTTATATTCAGGCCAGTTTTCACAGAGTGAGTGGACACACACACATGCAACCAAGTTAAAGCTTCTGTTCCTATCACCTTCCTCAGTGGGAGCAAAAGATCCATCTGGAAATGCAGAGTTGACCCCCTGGCCTTTTCTTGGTAGACGGTGAAGGCTCATTCTCTCTCTTCTGTTACTGTCCAGTTCGGTGGCTGACACAGGTTCCACTGAGCCTCTGACACCAGGGGAACAGAAATCATGCCTGGGCCTCCTCTTCCTCACGAGTAAAAATCCACCCAGTTCCAAATCTCTAACAACTGTCTTCCTAACGACCTCAGGATCCATCTTGGCCCTCCTATGCCCGTCCTCATTGGCCTCCGTCAAGTACCTCTCATCTAAATAAGTTGAGATACAATTTTCATGTGCCTTCCTGAAAAAAATATCGCCTATACTGCTACAGGAAACTCACTGACAGCTCATTTCTTTTATATCATTAATTTTTTTCTTTGCTGAACTCAGGGCTCAGGTACTGGGCCAGTTCCTTTTACACATAAATAAAGGGATCCCTGCTTATAACTGTGCACCTGCTTAAGCTCCCATCCAGGCTCCAAACTCAAATAGCCAGCTTCCTGTTTAGCATTTCCACTTGGGTGCTTAACCTGCCTCTCAGGTAGAATGTGTCCTAAACAGCTTTTCCACTCTCAGCCCTGATCTACGTCCCCCCAGCATTCCCAGTCTTGGGGAAGGACCATAAATTCCGCCCATGTTCACCCCTAATCCTGTGTCCTCTCCTTCCTCCTACAGCCTGGCAAGCCGCCTCAGAGGGAACGGCTCTGCTTTTCCCGCCCCATCCAACGGCCTCTGCCACAGCCAGGGTGTCACAGACCACAAGCCAGATCCAGTCATTTCCTGCTCAAAATTCCCTGTGCTGGGCCATCTTGGGTATTTGGGGGAGCTAGTAGCCAAGTCAGCATCATTTTCAGCCTCCCCAAATGCACTACTAAACAAGAAGACCATCAAGGGTGTCCCTAGACAGCAAATGCCAATCCCGGGAACAATCCCCACAAGGAAATCCGGTGGTGATGCAAGACACCCTCCCCCCCATCCATGTGCAGCTGGCCCTGGCTGGGAGGAGGCTGGGTCACAGAAGCTTCTCTCAGACAGGATTAGCCGACGCAAACTCACGGGATGCCGGACGTGGCAGTGAGGAGTTTGAGAGGAGCAGCTGAAACTGGGAAAGATGTCACCACGTCCCTCGCTGGTGGGAGGAAAGTGTGCAGGGAAGCGTAAGAGACTGCAACAGCAGGCTCTGGGAACTTTTAAAACTAACCAATTAAATCTGTCTTCCTGACAAGATGCTGCACCCAGGGTGAACTTCTGGGCACAGGATCTAAATTTAGTGGGACAGGGAAAATGGAAACAAATAATTCTAGATAAAAGTGGAAAGGGGAAGCCAAGAGGTCTTGGAAAGCAATTAGCATACTCAGAATGCTACCTGCAAACAAGGGGTGAGGGGGCTCTGAATTATAAACCAAATGTATCCCAACCACAGAGCCAAGCCTTTCCTAAAAGTTCAAGCAACCTAATTTTGCATAAAAATGCACAATTTTTATGAATCAGAGTCAGCTCTCCTACCAAGAAAACAGACAACAAAATCACCTATGGATAGGAAATACAATTCCAGAAAACCGTTCCCAGAGAAACTCACAGTATAACGTGCTATTTCAAAACAAGGTGAAAAGTATTAAGACAAGGGCACACAGTGTGAAAAATAACATGTATGAGAATTGTAAGAAAAAACTCAGAAATTAGGCAACATGATGTAGAACCAGAAGGAAGGAAATGGAAGAAAGGTCACTATAGAATGGATGCCAAATTACAATGCACAAAGGAGCTAGTTAGAAAAGCAGATAACTTCATGATTGTAGAAAATAAAAACAGGCAAAATAAAAAAGAAATGAAGAAAGAGACAAGATGGACAAGGGAAGAGGGACCGGTTTGGAAATAAATGAAAATTCCAACATACGTACGACAGGAGTCCATAGAGAAGTAAATCAAAGCAAAGAAACAAAACAAATAGTAAAATCTATAATCCAAAAAATTACTCTGAAATAATTTTTATTTTAAAAACATTTGAAACTAGGGGCGCCTGGGTGGCTCAGTAGGCTAGGCGTCTGCCTTCAGCTCAGCTCCTGGTCCCAGGGTCCTGGGATCGAGCCCCATGTCACCAGACCCCCTGCTCCACGGGGAGCCTGTTTCTCCCTCTCCTTGCTCGTGATCTCTCTCACTCTCTCTTAAGTGAATAAATAAGTCTTTAAAAATAATAGATGAAGAAATAAACAAACAAATAAACAACAAGATTTGAAACTACATACTGAAAAGTTACACCATATACCTGAAAATATTAATGTAGGGTGCCCAACATTACAACATTCCAGTCAAAGGGGAAAAAAATCATTTGGGGTTCTCAGTCAAAAGACCAAGTAAATTATAATGGAAAAAAATAGATTGTCATGAAATTTTTGACAGCAAGTCTCATTCTGCAAAAACAAAGGGAGTATCATATTTAAGAAAATCAAGGAAAGAGAATGTGAATCAAGAATTTTTACCCATTATAATTTGCTTTTGAATATAAAGGCTGCAGACAAATGCTAATCAACATACGAAAACATCAGGAATATCGCTTTCATAAACCCTTCCTGGGCGTCTGTGGATAATCAGCTGCAGATTTCTAAAATAACCGGAAAAACATTGACTTGAGTGCTGGTGGTCAGCATTCAATATATCCCTCCGTGTAGACAGGAGCCACAATGGGCGTTAAAGGAAGAGAGCATCGTGACTCAGGCCCTGATGGTGGTGACAGGCGCAGCCTGTGGTGGGGACAGGGGTCCATGGGCTGCACCAGGCGAGCTGGGGAGAACAGGGGCTGCCATTGTGAGACCGTTTGATGTGCAGTGTAGACAAGAGAAAGTGAGTAATTGTAGAATATTCTAATTCTGTCACCTCCTGTGTCTCAGGAGGTAGAACGTTTAGCAAGGATGGAAGGAAATAGAGACAAATGTGAAGTAGAAAAGTTCAGTTAAAACCCTTTGTTCTAAATTTGAGCCGGTAACTCCCAGGAACAATAATTAGTACAGTAAGGATGAGCAGATTGTGGTTTTGAAATACAGTTTTCCACATACACCAACAAACAAAATAGAGCTTCTTGGAGGTATCTGTCTGCACCAGACAGCCGGGAAGCTAAACAAGGTTACGATGGTCACGTACAAAGCAGGCAGGGTCTACTGGCCAAAGGGGGGGAGGGACAATTTGAATTTCTATAAAGATATTAAAATTGATTGAAACCCATCATATATGTTTAAATCCATATGTTCAAAATAAAATTTAGGATGGAAAATCATTGGTCGCTGTGGCAGGCAGAATACTGGTCCTCCGAAATATGTCCATGTCTTAATCTCCCAAAACTGTGACCTTGTCTGACAAAGGTCACCATCCAGATGTGATGAACTTAAGGATCTCTAGATGGAGAGATCTTCCTGGATTATCTGGGGATGCCTGATGCAATCACAGGATCCTTGTAAGAGGGAGACAGGAGAGTCAGGGACACGGTGAGAGGGATGGGAGGTCAGAACAGAGCTCAGAGAGGCGGGAAGATGCTCTGCAGTCCCTGATGAGGGAGGCGCCAGCAAGGAGCCCAGGAATGCAGGCGGCGTGCAGGGGCCGGAAAGGGCGGTGGCTCAAATGTTCCAAGAGCCCCCAGCAGGAACACAGTCTGTGGACCCGTTTTAGATCTGTGAGCTCCAAAACTGCGAAATGGTAAGTGTGTGTTGTTTTAAACCACTGAATTCTGCAGTAATTTATTACGGCAATAGTAGGAAATGAGTACAGTCTTTTGGAGGATGATATGGAACCAACTGATTACATTGAAAGCCCGTAAATGAAAAGTGGGGATCCGTCACTTTTCATGCCTTTCCGGTGTGAACAGCACCACTGGTTATCCAAACAACAGAGGCAAAGAAATACCTCTTCATAGACATATCCAAGCAAATGAACAGACAAAAGAAAATTCTGGATATTATTATTGACAAGACCTGACAAA